>NC_065540.1:6145750-6196520 GCF_932294415.1 Quercus robur
ATACAATTTGGTCTCATTCCCTATTTGTTAATCTATCTATAAATACGATAATCAAAGTCGTTTGACCATCAATTGACTTCCTTGTAGACTAGATGGTGTTGAGTCTGTTGACATTAAGCATCGTCCAAGTTTTATTTTACATTTGTGATCTAATGTTTGATAGTCTGATCTAACAGAAGTAGTCAAATCTTTTGTTGACAACCAAAATTAGGCCACCTTGATTTCACCTTCTAATTTCAGTTTTTGACTATTTTTTTTCTTTGTAGCTTTGATTTGTTTCTCTCCCTGCCAACCACCCCTCTTAAAAATAGTGCTTTATTATTTTGGTGTCAACATTTGTAAAGCAAAAGGACAATTGTGAACATAAATTTCTTCACTGTCTAATGTAAACCAATTGTTACTTTCAATTCTAAAAATATTGAAAAATCTACCAGTTTCAACTGAAGAAGTGAGAATTCTTGCTATTTTGAATAAAAGCCAACAACAAATGCAAGCCGAAGAAGATGATAATGCAATTTTACAATTTTGTTCTCTAAGTTTTCCACACTATGAATCAATTTAACTGAAAAACAATGTAATTTGTGTTAGAGTGATGACTTTATTCCATCACATCGTTTACAAATGTCAACCTTTCCACAGTGAGAAAGCCAGCAATGAATTGAGTGAGAATATTACATGAAATAGAATGATTTGTACTTTTTTTTTTTTTTGTTCCTTCACCTCAATGTTATTCAACTGGGACCTAAGTGGTGCCTCCATGATATTTGGAGTTCCAGCCTGAGGCTTTCCATGTGGCTTGGCTTGATGCTGAGACCAATAAGAATGAGCAGCCAGGACTCGGTTTAAGAGCTCTTGGGGAACAGGCTCATCCCTTCTTTGTTGTGGGGCAATTTTTGCTGTGTGAACCACTGTTTTGTTCCTTTTCTAGTTTAAACTTGTACCATGTCCATTTTGCAGGTCTAATACGTGGAGATGTTCCTCTTACACAGTATATACATGGTCTAGCGGTATATACAAAGTCCATTTAGCACATGGTTCTCTTCCTTCTTCCAGATTGTAGCAATTTATTTTAGATTTTCTTTTTGTTTATGTGTGATGTACTTCTTATTGTAGAATTGTTCTCTTGGTTTTAATCCTTATTTGAAAGTAGAAGCATAGACAATTTTCTATTATTTTCTCTTGGTAAGGCTTTTATTTTCCCCCTTTTGTTTAGTATTTAGACACTCATTAGCTTGAATTCAAGCTTGACTCACATTGCCAATCAATTATAGAATAAATGACAGACAATTGATGTGTAAAATCCATTAACAATCCAAAACCCAACTATGTTAACTTTCATATTAGGTGAAAGCTATGTTATTCTCCTGAGATTAAGTTCTTAGTCTCAAGTTCTTAAAAGCTTTCTTTGAATTGTCTATATAAAATGTTTTTATAAAATATGTACTATATAATTTTATAAAGATAATTTTTCTACCGTTGAGTTGGCTTATTAGACTTGGAAAATATGTTTATTTTCAGAGATTTTTCCACTATTATTTTTTTTTTTTTTGAAAAAAAAAGTATCCTATCTCACAACATGCTAAATAAGAGAAGTTAGAAGATTGTTTTTAAACTCAATTAAAATTGTTACTAAACATAGGACAATGAGATAGTTTTATAGAAAACATTTTTTGAAAAATGACTCGTTTTTAGAAAACACTATGGCCGAAAAAAAACAGAGCGTCAAATCAAATCCACATATGCAAGAGGTTTGTGATGTTGCCTTCTTTTAGTTAGCACAAACTATGCATGTGTGAGAGTTATGAATGTACTTTATAAAAAGCTGTAATTTGTGTATGCAGTTTTAGGGATTAATCTTATCAATATTTTTTAAAAAAGTTCATGGCATTCAAATGATTTCACGAAATTATAGTAATTTAAGAGATTCTTTGATTTGAAAACTTGATCTTAATGATGCATTTTGCTAACTAGCTAGTTTATCGCACAGGCTAGCGACTATTTTATAGTATACTAATATACACAATCAAATATTAGATAAGAATACAGGTGTTTTAATTTCTAACCATGAAAAGATAGATTATTGAGATAGAAATTTTCATGTATTGCCTAAATTTTGGGGCTTAATTAACACTCCTCCAAGATAATTAATAGTCCAATTTTTTTTCTTTTACCACTCTTTAACTAATATTTGAGATTTTTTTTTTTTAAATATTACTCCTAGATAATTAATAGTCCAATTTTTTTCTAACTTTTTTAAAATTTCTACTTTTTATTTTTATGCAAGTATTAGTTTATTAATTGTTCATTGCATGATTAATTGGCTATGTTTGGTGCATGAACGATTTGTTATGATTATTAGTTAATGAAATAAACCTGTTATGTTATTCTATTGGCTAGACTCAAAACTCAATTGACTTAACCCATTTCTAACCTACTTAAAATGACCTTTTTTTTTTAATCTGAATCAATTGACTCGACTTGACCCGTTGGCCACATTTGAGCCAATCTTAGTTTCTTCAACAGACAAGAAAAAAAAAAAAGGGATATGGACAACAATGTTTGGTTTTTTTTTTTTTTTTTTTTTTTTTTTTTTTTGAGTTACATTAAGCATTCGCAAAAAGCTTACTTCATCCCCTCCCACGCTAGTTTTAGCCATATGAAATGCAATGGCAACATCCATAAGGTTGCCCATGCTTGTGCCAGAAAGGTAAAGTCCTTTGAGAAATATCAAGTTTGGTTAGAAGATGTTCCTGAATATATAATTTCTTTTGTAATCCGTGATGTTCTTTAGTTTCTTGAACAATAAAACTCCATGACTTGGTTCTCAATTGACCCCAAGTTAAACCCTACAAAGAAGTAAGCTCATCCGCTAGGGCTTTACTCTTGAATCATTATATTTAGGGTCATCTCAATTAGTTGTCTTTCAAACATCATAACCCGAACATGGAACGAGCAAATTCAAGCACAAAGCTTAAAGATTCAAAACCATTGATGGATGAATACGATAGATAGTTTAATGAGAAGTTAACAACTCACATGAGAGATACCCTACAATATTCTCTATTGAAGAACCTTAGTGAGTGAAGACTAACTTGAAGAAAAGCATCAGCTAGTGTTGCCCTAACTCTTAAATATAATAAAAAGCATGGTTTTGTGATAATGTCATAATTAATTTAGTAATTAATTAAAATAAAATAAATGTATTAAATTAATTTGTAAATATTAGCAAAATTGACTGAAATATTTAAAAAATTGTAACAAACTTTCAAATAAATTTTCATGATATTATAAGGTTAATAAAAAATAGTATAGCATAAATCAGCATGAATAAATATTGTATAATAATCCCTCAAGTAGAAATTATTTTTATTAAATTAAAATCACTTTAAAAATAAATTTACAAATAGTAAATTCCTACGCAAATATATTATTCTTGAATCAAAATTTAATTAGCAATGAAAACAAATTTTGTAATATTTAATACATTGAGATAGAGGTGATATGGAAGTCTAGAAACTATAAATCATGTAAATCTAATATAAATTTAATAATACTTCATATTAGCTCACAAGGAGCTTGCCTAATCTGTTGGTTTTTCTATGGATTCAGGCTTAAAGAGTTAGAAGCACCGAAAATGTCAAAAAAATATTAGGCAAAAATGCCAATTTTGGCCTGATTTTCTTTTACATTTTTCAAGCTAAAGTCAAGCGTACATAGCAGCACCCTAACTTACAAAAATTTGAATATACATATATATATATACATATATATATATATATATAAACATATGTACACACGCACACTAAAATAGCATGTTTTCACCATCCTAAAAATATTTTGAATACCCTGACTTAATAATCACAAGAATTTAGGTTCAATAAAAATAAGAATAATGAATATAATGTTACATCCATAACATTTTCACAACAAATCTTATGTAGCAAGTTGCTACTGATTCTAATTTGGGTCCAACACTAACATCTCTTTTTTACCCACCAAAAACTTATCATATAAGATTTGTTGTGAAATATGGATGTAAAATTACTCAAAAAAATAATTATGGCCTCCAAATTATAATGCTTAACCCCTAAAAAAGAGCTTAATTAATAAAAATTATTAAACCAAACAAAAATAAGACTAGATCAAACAAGTGAAAAAATTATTCCAAAAAGAAAAAAGCATATTAAAAAATAAAATAAAAGTAAAAAATCCAAAATCATTAAAATTTGTAACTTGTTCAGCCCATTACAAAAAACTAATACATAATTTCATTATTCCAAAAAAAAAGGTACTAAGAAAAATATTATGGTTGTGAGTTCTCATTGGCGGTGCCGACACTATTCTTTCTTTGGCTTTACAATCGCAACAATTTTGCTCACCTTAGAAAAAACTAATACATAATTTCATTATTCCAAAAAAAAGGTACTAAGAAAAATATTATGGTTGCGAGTTCTCATTGGCGGTGCCAACACTATTGTTTCTTTAGCTTTACAATCGCAACAATTTTGCTCACCTTAGAAACTTGGCTCATAGTTTATTTTCACCGATTTACTAGACTTAAAATATAATAATAATAAAATAAACAAAGATACAATTGTACTAAAAATAAAACTTAAAAAGTTTTATATAAGTTAAATAAACTAAATAAATTCTGATAAATGAGCCCTAATTGATCTTTAAATTAACTCATACAATCTATTGAGATGGGATGGCCAGAGAGGAGAGAGGAGAGAGGAGGTGAAGGGTAGTGGTTGTGCGAGCATTACTATTTAACAAAGTGGCCCATGGAGGATAACACCATTGCCATCATAGAGAGGTGGCATAGTGTGGAGGAGGACAATAGGTCTAGGGTTCAATCAATCAATCAATCAATCTCTCTCTCTCTCTCTCTCTCTCTCTCTCTCTCTCTCTCTCTCTCTCTCTCTCTCTCTCTCTCTCTCTCTCCAAATTTTGGACTTGGAGATTCATATTTGATTTGGTTAATTCAAAGGAGAGGCAAGGTGAAAGGTAGTGGTTGTGCGAGCATGACTATCTAACAAAGTGGCCCACAAAGGATAACATCATCACTATCATAGGGAGGTGGTATAGTGTGGAGAAGGACGATAGGTCTAGGGTTCAATCTCTCTCTCTCTCTCCAAATTGTGGACTTGGAGATTCATATTTGATTTGGTTAATTTAGGTTACCCATTTGCTTCATGAAGGTTCTTTCGAGTAAATTCAATTTTGCAATTTTTTAATTAAAAGATATACTGTGTCATTAAAAAAAAAAAAAAAAACCAGGTCATTATTCCATTAGCCAAGTCAACAATACCACTAAAAGAAGTTACCAGAAGGACATATATCGCTCATTACAAAAATATAAGAAACCAATTGTACTTACAAGGTAAACTTGAGAGACCAATTCTAAAATACAATTTCTATTAGCTCCAAGCTGTGAATTTTACTTTCGCTAATTCAAGAGTGGAAATTTTATTATTGTGGCGGCCAAAAAAGAATTAAGTGAAAATTATTGGCAATATTTTGCTTGTATAATTCTCATTACAAACTAGAACTAGACTATTCCCAAGTACAAACCAACACAACTTTTTTTTAGAGTTATTTAATAAGACAACTAAAAAGGTACCCAAATTAGATAATAAAAAAAAAAAAAATTTAACGTTTGTTGGGTTTTTTTTTTTTTTAATGCTTTTGGGAATAAAGTAGGGGTATAATAGAAATTTAGTAAATTAATGGTTTTTAATTTTACAAACATTATTTTGAGACATCTGTAAATGGAATAGACAAGTAGAGAACCAATAATTTGAGACAAAAGGAGTAAAAGGAAAAAAATTAATTAATTAATTAAAAAAATTCCTATGTGAATAAAATGACAGTTTTAATGATTTTGAGTTGAGATGACACTTAACAGCCATCTCATCAATGACATGAATAGAATGGCTTATATCCAAACGCTATGTAACAACAGGTAAGTAGATTTGAATTGCAAAACATTAAGGGGTAAATCAAAATTTCCCCAAACTCTATGGTGTAAATTACAGTTAAATCTTTTCTTCATTTGGATATTACTAGGGTATTGCACCTCAATTAACCTAATTAATCCTGCTTGGTAGATTTTTTTTTTTTAATAAAATAGTATAAAATTCAATACCCTGCAAGCTAAGTTGTTGAAGGTGGATGGGGCCATTTTTCAACTATTTTTTTAGTGCTCATTTTCCCGGTGACATTAGTAAAGATAATGGTATCAAATATATAAATTCATTTCATTCAATTCTATTAGGTACAACACAAAATTTAATAAAAAATTCAAATCAAGAGTATTTATTTATTTCTCGCATAACATTAGAATTTTAAATGATTTTATTTTTCATCATTTAAATATATGACATTAAAATCCGATCATTCAAATTATAGAAATATTCATAGAACAAAGAAAAAAAAATGATGGAACCTAATATAAATATGAAATATATAAATGTTTAATACAAATATTTTATTTATATTAATTCAGTAGATATTGTGCAAAATCGACAATGTAAACGTATTCATGATGTAAAGAAGACCCATTTAAATCCATAGAGCCCAAGCAGAAAATTATTATGGAATCCAAACCGAACTCAGAAATGACCCAACCTAAAAACCCATTCCAATCCAATTTAAACCCAAAAGGCTCATACCCATTTAAAAATCAAAAATCATTTTGATCCACAAGGCCCAAGTGGAAATCCCCTTACTACAAATCGTTTGTCTCAAAGTGTAGGTCGTTTAGTCTCAAAGTGTAGGTTTTATCACACTATATAAAGGCATAAACAAAAGGTAAACAAGAGGCGTAAAGATCAGACGTTTATCAAAACGTTTTCCCCAAATCCAAAGATCAAGGTTTTTCTCCACATCCCCAAACCCTAAGCAAGCATGGGAAAGTCAAAGAATCTTGAGAAAGTGTCCAAGAAGAGGACGGGATCAGAAGACAGAACTAAGTGTAGAGTTTGCGGGGCACGCATTGAAGGATTGTCCGAGTGGACGACCCACCAAAACAAATGTGCGAGGAGAGAGGAGGTAAGAAAAATGTGCCCTCTGCTGCTGTTGTTCGTTAGTTTCTGTTAAAGCATTTCCTTTCTACCCAAAAAAAAATGTCAATTTTCATTTAATTTATAACCATTTCTCTTTAACTTTTAATTTTTATCAATTTATTATCAGATTGCACGGCGTCAGAGTCAGAGGAGAGCTGCGGCAGCTGCGGCAGAAAATTGAGAATGCAAAGGTAAGAATGGTTTGGTGTGGTTTAGTTTGTTGATGGACAAACTGTAATGGAGTTGGATTTATTTGAATTTTGTTGAAGAACAACCTGTAATGGAGTTGGGTTTATTTGAATTTTGTTGAAGAACAACCTGTAATGGAGTTGGGGTTAGGTCTTACTTTTTCCCCTTATACTCTTTTCTCTTACAAGCTGCAATTACTACTCCAAAACTTAGTTTTATAGACAAGTATTTTACTAGGAAGTGAGTGGGAGAAGAGTTAGCCTATATTAGGCATAGAGTGCTGTATACAGTGCACTGGGAAACTGGCTGCACTAGCAGCTATATCTAACACCTGAGTTATCACTACTCTAGTTACAAACCAAAATTGAGTGATCATGCCCTGCTGGTGAAAGTTGTGGAGATCCACCTTCTAGTCCTATTTTTGTAAGCTGCCACCTTGATAAGAATTTGCCAGTCTTGGTTGAAAACAGGCTTGGATTTCTTACTTTCCTTGTGAGTCTGAATCTGGTGGAAAGCCTCTCTGTACCTGCAAATAAGATTTTGAGAGGTTAGTACTACCTCAAGAGGGTTAGGAACCTGCCCTTTATGGAGAACCATATTTCTACGGTTCCATAACGTACATAATATGGTGAACAGAGCTTGCAGCAATGCCATTTTGGCTTGACCTGTGACTGATTTTGTGGAGATGTATCCCAACAACCATTGTCTTAAAGAGGCATAGTTCATATCTGTAGTTCTAATACCAAGGTTCGAACCATGCCAGACAGCTCTAGCAAAGGTTCAATTCAGAAAAAGATGAGTGCTAGACTCCTCTTCTGCATCACAAAGCAGACATCTAGTAGAGGTTTGAATTCCTCTTCTGTTAAGGGTAGCAAAAACAGGCACACTGTCATGCAAAATGTTCCAAATGAAGGTGAGAATCCTAATAGGCAGTTTCAAATTCCATATTAGTTTCCAAACACCTTCAGAAGTTCCTCTATTGTTAAGACCTTCATTGACTGCCCCATGTCGGTCTTTTTGGAATAAAGAACAAGCCTGATTGACTCTATAATCCCCTGAGCTGGAGTGCCTCCACGCCAACTTATCTGGATTACCCTCAGTTTTTGTGAAAGGAGCGTTGAAAATTTCTGCACAGGTAGGGTAAGGATATAATCTCCTAATTAAATCACACTTCCAAGACCTGGCATTTGAGTCAATAATATCTGCCACTGTACCATTAAGGAGATTAACCTCTCTTAATTTCTGATTGGAAGTTTGGAACCAGTCAGGGTGAGCGAGTGGGATTAGCTGTCATGACCCAAGGTTCGAACCAGTCAGGGTGAGCGAGTGAGATTTGCTGCAAAGCTGCACATTTTGCTTTGGTAATACTCCTCCAGGTCCATGAATGGTGGGGTTTTGGGTTATACTCCTTTAAGGTGGTTCTAGGGAAGTATTTAGCTTTGTAGGTCCTTGCTAGTAGAGAGTCTGGTCTATTTTGAATCCTCCAATACTGTTTGGCTAACATAGCCTGATTTAAAGTACTAAATTTCTTGAAGCCCAAACTACCTTTCTCCTTTGCTTAGCAGATTTAAAGTACTAATTCTACTGTTCAATTTCTGATTTAGTCAATAGCCCTCTGGCCAGATTTTTTAATCATTTCTCCAAGTTTCAGGCAGGGGACCCTCTTTCACCATTACTATTCATTCTTGTTATGGAAGGGTTGGGTAGGATGCTACAGTTATTTTTATCTATGGCTTTCATTTAGGGTCATGTGGGGTCCAATGTGATGTGCAACTCCTATCTTTATGATTTTTTTAAATCATTTCTTTAGGTTTTAGGCAAGGGACCCTCTTTCACCCTCTTACACCTATGTTGACCCCAAAATTTATATTCTTGGCCCCCCTCCCCAAAAAACTTATAAATAGAACCATGCAACCCCAAAAAAATTAATTTATCCCTAACACCAATGAGTCATGCCTCACTACTCATATAGACAATCTTAATTTATCCCTAAAATTTTGATTTTTTTTTTTTTAATTTCACTCTTTAACTTCCTGACTAATGTGATCCTCCAATTTACCCTTCACTTTTTTTTGTGTTTCATTTCATCTTCATCATTACTCTCTCTCTCTCTCTCTCTCTCTCTCTCAAGCTGGTTCTATACCCAACTTCTATGTAAGCTCATCACACACATCAGACCAAGAACATTGGGCTGCTCATTTCATCTAACCAAGCTAGGTTATTGTCTCTAGTCCAATATTTCAAGATGTGTAAAAAGCCTGCATCTTAAACATACCTGACCCTTGCTATCCCTCCCAGATCAAATACAAAACTCCTCTTTGAAACAAAATACCCACGTTCTCTACCCTAAACAATTCTCCTCCTGCCTACTAAATATCTCTTCAATCTCTTTTTGTGTTTCATTTCATCTTCATCATTACTCTCTCTCTCTCTCAAGCTGGTTCTCTACACAACTTCTATGCAAGCTCATCACAAACATCAGACCAAGATCATTGGGCTGCTCATTTCATCTAACCAAGCTAGGTTATTGTCTCTAGTCCAATATTTCAAGATGTGTAAAAAGTCCGCACCTTAAAAATACCTGCCCCTTGCTATCCCTCCCAGATCAAACACAACCCTCCTCTTTGAAACAAAATACCCACGTTCTCAACCCTAAACAACTCTCCTCCTGCCTACTACATATCTCATCTATCACTGCAGAAGATTTTCAAGATTAGTACTCCAATATACACCTGAAAATGCTATACAAGTTTTACTACATAAAACTTATAAATTGATGTGGAAATTAATGTGATTGGTCAGCTTCAACTACATTATAAATGAATATTTAGTCTGTCACTCTATAGTACTTGTAGCACTACTCATTTACACATCCACCTCCTCATCCCTTCCGATTAGGAAGTGGGCCATCTAAACCGATTTTTAGGAGCATCTACTGGAAGAAATTGACCAGTTAAGGGTGCCATAATTCCTTCTCCTTCCAAACAGGAAATGGCCATTGAAACTGATAGCTAGGAGCTCCTTCATTCTGGAGGTTTAGCTATTAGAAGTCTGAGAACTTTTAATAAAGCCTTGTTTGGAAAGTGGTTATGGAAGTTTGGGAATGAGTGACAGGCCTTGTGGAGGAGAGTGATAGGGGCAAAAAATGGTTGTGAAGGGGGAGGTTGGTGCACTCTTCTTGTTATTGGCCCTCATGGTGTAAGCTAGTGGAAGTCTATTAGTCGTGGTTGGCCTTCTTTTGTTCGTCACATCCAATTTGAGGTTGGGGCCAGTTTTACTGTTAGATTTTGGCAGGATATTTGGTGTGGGGAAACTTCTTTGTGTGTGCTTTACCCAAGACTTTTTTCATTAAGTCGAAATAAGGAGGCCTCTGTGGCTGAGTTGATGAAGTTCCCAAACGATGTTCTTTTTTGGGATCTAACTTTTAGATGATACAGCAAAGATTGGGATTTGGAATCCTTCTACAATTTAATGTCTAGGATTTATGGAGCTTCTTTGAAAGGAGTTGGGGAGGATAAGATGTGTTGGAAACCTGCTAGGGGTAAAGGTTTTACTGTTCATTCCTATTACCAGGTGCTAACTAATAGTGTTGATCAGTCTTTCCCTTGGAAGACTGTTTGGAAGTCTAAGGTCCCCTCTAGAATTGCTTTTTTTTGTGTGGACTGCAACTTTAGGGAATATTTTGACTATTGATAATCTTAGGAAACGGCAGATTTTGATTTTGGATTGGTGTTGTATGTGTAAAAGAAATGGAGAATCTGTTGACCACCTCCTTATCCATTGCTCTATTGCTTTTGATTTATGGTCTATTGTGTTTACTCTGTTTGGCATTCATTGGATTATGCCGAAAACAGTGGTGGATCTGTTGGCTTGTTGGTAAGGAAAGTTGGGGAGGCATCGGAATTCGGCTATTTGGATGGGTGTGCCCCATTGTTTGATGTGGTGCATTTGGAGGGAGAGGAATAACCGGCATTTTGAGGACTTAGAGAGATTAGTTGCAGATCTTAAACTTTTCTTCCTTAAGACTCTTATAGATTGGGTTACAGTGTTTGGTTTTCGTTCTTTTTCTTCAGTCCATGGTTTTGTGGACTTTTGTACTTTATGCACTTGATTTGTATTTGTCCTTGATGAATACTTCCTGTATACTCAGGTGACACCCCTCTTCTTTTAAATATATTCTTATCATTTATCAAAAAAAAAAAAAAAAATACCAGTTTAGGGTACCATAATTCCTCCTCGTGTCCTAAAGCTTTCATCCACCTAGACCCAAAGTTCTAATCATGCACCCCCCCGCCCCCCTTTTTTGCAATTAGCATAGACCTATCATGCCTTGCCAGGACCAAGGCAATTAGAAATCTAAAAGGCCTTACCAGAGATCACAACCATGATTGCATCTTTTAGCCTAACATAAAAATGAGGGAGAAAGATGAGGCTTTAGACATGCAGCTAGGTTTATACAATACAGTCAAAGGGAAAAGATAGGTTTCTACAATAAAGTAAGAGGGAAAGATTGGGGGCCTACACTTTGGTTAGAAAAATGGGTGGATTTTGAATTTGTCCAGGTAAAACGTTCTATCATCTTTTCATTTCCACTCTTTTATCATCAAAGAATTCTTTCCCCCTTAGCCTATGATTATGACTTCTACATACTCTAAATTCTTCCAAAAATCAAACTTGAATCATATTAACCGTACATGTGCTCCTTGAGATAAAAGCATAAACTGCATAACAGAAGACTCCCTAGAATTACAGGACAATGGGTCTTGGCAGGTGGGGTTATATGACTCCCTAGAATTACAGGACAATGGATTTTGGCAGGTGGAGTTATTTTGTATGTTTCACTGACTAGAGGGACCCTTCTTTAAAAAGGATTCCCTATCATGAAATAGAAAAACCATTTGACCACATCTGCCTTAAACAGATTTACCGTCAATACCGATTTTTTTTTTCATATAGCTCGATTGTTTTATATTCCGAAATTGTCTCTTTTTTTTTCTTTTTTCTTTTTTCAATTGCTTCAATCAACAATCAAATTCCAAATTTCCTTAAAAAGATCTCAATCTAATTCCAAATTCTGCTTGAAGGCCATCCTAAATTTTTGAGATGTAGAGAAGAGGACCTAACTGCTGTCTTTCTCTTCTTTCATTATCTTCAATACTTGTTTCATTTCTTAGGTTTTTATATATTAGTTCCATTTAAGCTATATGAGTTTCACAAATACGCTCACGAAGATTTTTTTTTTTTTTTTATTATTCTTTCCATTATTAATCTCTTTGAGGAGGGAGTAAACCTTTTTCCTTAAGTTGATTATCGCACATGGTAGGCTTAATTTTATGTTAACAAAATTTCCTTGTATCTTTCACGTATAGTTGAGTTTTGATCTTATCCTCCAAATCTATGTTCTTTTACTAATTTGCAGAACTTAATAAATAATAATCTAAACTTAACCTAGCATGGAGACAGCGAATGCTTGTGTCCTATTTTTTGGTCTATTTTTTTGACACCAAGTACCCTTTCATGTCACGCCTGTGTCAGTGCCTGCTTTTTAGCTACAAAACTTGTATAACCTACCTCCACAAACTAGCATTACAATTTTCAAATAAAATCCTGCCATGTATACCCGCAGTTATTCTAAAAAAGTTGTATTCCGTTTGATATATTCTGTTATATTCCCCAAAAGGCTAAAATTAATGTCAAATTGTCAATTGCTTCGGTAAATTATAATAGCACTTTCGTTAAAGAAAAATAACAAATAAATAACTAAATATACAGTTCTTACCAAGAGCATATTGTGTAATGATGGTCTCTCATCCCTGCAAACGTTGTGGAGCCATGGTCTCTCGTCCCTGCAAATCATACATTCAAAAAAGAAATATATATTATGAACGGACTTTTCAACACAAACCAGATATAGCCGCTAACCATAAACGCAAGAAAGCATATGAAAACATCATCAAAAAAAAATATGTAGACTCCACCTAAGACCGTTACCCAAAGCTTGCAACAAATAATTTACAAGTAAATGATCAAAAACCGTCCATCGTTTTAGCTCAAAAAAAAATGATCAAAAACCGAAAAGTCCTATAGAATATGTCAAAATATTACAATAGGTCTAACAAATCCACAACACTATCAATTCATGATATTTATAGGCTATCGGGAGAAGAGAGCAACAACGTCCTGCCTCAACTGGGACACAACTTCCTTATAAATATATAAAATATATTTAAAAAAAACAATTGATAGATTCAATTCTAATATCTAGCAAACCTCTAAAACACACAAATTTAGTCAAGTAGGCCCATCCTCTTATTTTCTTGAGGATTAAATGCAACACGTAACATCAGAATATTGAGAATTTTTCCAAGAAAATTTGTAAAATTAAATGAGTAGCAAACCGAATAAATACAGCAATATGGTTTAAGAATTATTCAACACGCCAAAAAAGGTAAAATGCTATGTATTACATTAAGTATAAAAGAATAAATAAAAGAAAGAAACAAAGTTAGTCAAAGTCGGCCCAACCTCTTATTTTCTTGGGGATTGAAGCTTGAGGGTCCAATTTAAGAATCTGTATAATGCAACACGTAACATCAAAATATTGAGAAGTTTTTCCACAAAAATTGTAAAATTAAATTAGTAGCTGACAAAATAAATACAGCAATTTAGTTTAAGAATTATTCAACATGCCAACATGGTAAAACGCTATGTATTACATTAAGTAAAAATAAATAAAAAAAGAACGAAACCACTATTGCTTATTGGAAACCCTCAAGGTTGCTCCTACTTTAAATCTAAAAATAACCTATGAAGATAGGTATAAAACTTATTGGTAAAAATAGTAGGGTAAGAAATTTCAAATCTAAAATCAATATCTTACACTCTGTTTGTTTCGGTGAAAAATCTACTCTGTTTGTTTCGATGAAATATCTTATGTGAAGATAATTTCTTATGTTTTCTTGTCTTTTGTAACATTATTAAAAAAAAAAAAAAAAAAAAAAAAGGGTCAGAATAAAATTATCTTTAGCCAACAAAAACACTCTATTATAAACAATACTTATTTTTTAGAGATTGTTTTCCACTAAAATGTTTTTGAAAAACAATCTCTCTCTCTCTCTCCCCTGTTTACATGGTGTCTACTGAGGTTTCCAATCCAACTATAATTGTGTTTCACTATCGCAAAGCTCATCAATGTCTTATGTAAGAACCAATTCAGAAACTCACTCAGCAAGGCTATTAGGCTAGTTTAGATGGTTTCTACAGCTACTGAAGAAGTGGCATCCCATATGATTTATTGCGTAAAAAATAAAAAAATAAAAAATAAAAATCAATCTCATAGTGCTACGTTAGATGGAGGAAAACAATATTGGGGCCGTTTGTCTTGATCGCAGTTATTGAACCATAGAAAGTCCAGAGAGAGAGAGAGAGTGAGAGAGAATATACATACCTGATTGTATGTATTGATTGCAAAGCCTAATTTTAACTCAAGGGCATGAATTAATCCCAGATTCAACAGGCACAACACATTAGCTAACCTTTTTTTTCTTTTATCTACCTGGATTACCTTTGGCTAAAAAAATATATATGTACAAACCTTTTAAATTTTTGATGTTTATGTGCTATACAACTATTATATATATAAAAAAAAATATATATATATATATATATTAATAATTCTAGAGTTACAATATAAAGGAGAGTGAATTCCAGATGTTTCCATTAGAAAATATTAGGAGGTGTCAACTAATTGAATTACAAAACTCTTAGCTATATACTATTTTATATTGATTATGTAATTGGTTTACACAATATACATTTTGTACATGTTTTGAATGGTAAATGTTAGTGATGTTTTTTGTGCATACCAAACACTAAAATCGTATTTAGCTCATTTTCAAGGTGATAGTTTTAAAAAAAAAAAATACTTTTTATAATATGACCAATTTTTCAGAAAACTTTTATGACGAAACAAGCGAAGCGTTATTGCCATTCAGTTTTCTATGAGCATTATTACCATTCAATTTTCTATGTTTATATATGTTGGGGGTACCAATTGGATACGGGGTGCAATACAATATGGGATATGACAAGATGAAAAACAAAGAGTACAGCATGTCGAGATTGGGACAAGGGGGGAAAAACTGAGTCATTTGACCAAAAAAGGAATAAGGGTCTTTGTAATTGGGGTGAAAAGCAACGACGATAGCATTGTGAGAGACCCATACCATCCAAGTGCATTGGAAAGAGTATAGGAGTGGCTTATGGCACTGGCGATCCAACTCATTGGTGGCCAATTTGTGATTGTCAGTGGCTAGGTTGCATGAATATTCCATTTTGCTCACATAACCATATTTGATAAATATCATACCAAATGCTTCTAAATTACGTAGAAAAGTACCAATGCGTCAAGGATACGCCCATAATATGGCTTGGATACCATTGCATCCCAAATCCCGATAATAAGAGATAACTCAAACTTATAAGAATTTTTAATTTATGTTTTATATATTAGTTTCAGTGTTGAACACTTATCTACTTATCTTTTATTTACTCTTTTGGATCTTGTTTGTGTTGTAAACATCATTTAATGGCTATAAATTCACTTTATTACCCATATTGCTCTTAAATTATACATGCTTTACAATATATGAAACATAAATTCTTAACCATATAAAAAATATTCTTTTAATAAATAATTAATAGACATATCCCAACACAACGTACCTTAGGTTTTTCAAGAAATGTTGTATTCTCGTCCCCCTTTCAATACTCTGCATCTTAAGTTGGTGGGCCTAAGTGAAGTTGCGAGAGAAAGAGAGAGAAAGTGTGAGACTATAAGATTGAGAGAGAATAAAAAATCAAGGTCATTTTGAAGAGGATGTTAACTTAAGAATAGATCTATGTGGAGTTTTCAAAGATCCCTTGATTATCTTCTTCTTTTTCATCTCCTACGTCCAGTTTTTTTTTTTCATCTCCTGTGTCTAGAAGGTGTCGCATCTCTGTCCTTAAGAAGAGAATCTACGGTGGAGTGGTGTAAAAGAAACACTTTGTTTTTCTTTTTCTCTTTTTTTAGCTCCTCATTCGGGACACGTGTCTCTATCCGTAACCAGAATTAAAAAATACAATTTTTTTTGGTTGGGTACATATCTAACACATTTGTACGCGTATCCTTTTTGTGCCTTGTTGTACTTCAATTTCAGTTTCTATCCAAAATAAAAAGAGACTAGCCTCATTAATTTCAAGGGTAGCCTTCTTTTGAGTATGGAACAGGTGAACAAGTACACAACGTCGTGGCAATACATAGGAACTGTACTTCTGGTTGTAGTTATAATTTATAAAGCACATTTAATTATCCCTAATAGTTTAAACTATTTAGATAGAAGAAAAATATAAAATAGAAAATAGTAAGCAACAATCTTGTAGCTACTCATAATTATCACTAATAGTTTAAAATATAACATAGAAAATATATGCAAGAGTTTTGTAGCCCATTTGGTTAGCATCTTTTGGTGAGGATTCAAATCTCCCCTTCCCGAATTATCAAAAAAAATATGGCAGAGTAAGCAGTAAAGGTATATGTGTTCATAGTTTCTTTTTCTTTTCTTGGGCATTTTTTTGTTTGAAAAATATAGAATAAACGTATTGTATATAATTATTTATTATTATGTAAAGATATATGTGTTCATTATTATCATTTTTTATGGCATAGGAGATTTTTACTCAGATTATTTGTATATTGTAGTACATGCCCGAACTAGTCACAACTCACAAGTTACCGAACTAGTTACCTGATTCAGGGACTTTCACTAGAAGGACTACACAGTTTATCCTCATGCTCAAGAGCCAAATATAATGTATGAAATTATGGGATTTTACTAGAAGGATTGTGCAGTTTATCCGCGTGCACAAGAGCCAAATATATTGTATGAAATAAGACACCATATACATAGCCCAAGTGAAAAACTTGAGACTCAGCGGCATGGGCATCGAAATTGCAAGGAAGAATGCAGTGATCAGAAAGAAGACCGCAACTTTCTCTACCACTTGAGCCTGGACCGGAAACTTGGAGCTGATTAGTTTGGCGACAAAGAGAGTAGAGAAGGCAAGTATTACAGTGAGAGAAAGCAAACGGAAAGATAAAGGAAGTTGGGACGGAACTTGTGTGGACTGGAGTGCAATTCCAAGGGCTGATGTGAAGCAAAACCCGAATATTAAGTCTTGCCATTGTAGGTTTCGCTGTTCCATGTTTTGCCTAGCAACAACTGGAACTGGAGTGGAGTTACTGGTGGTGATTCCAGGTCTGTGGTTTGTGAAGGTTGTGGCTGTGTTGGTGGTGAGTGAGATGATCTAGGTAGGAGTTGGGACATAGCAACATGGATGTGATTAAAGGTGTTCTTTATAATTATAAGAGAGAGAAAGCTCTTAACATCTTAGCTTTTATTTCGTTAACGAGTAAATATATATATATATATATATATAATAGGTTATAATATAATATCATTTCACATGATCATGGTCATTTCCACGCCTTCCCATAACATATAAGTATTAACCTCATAAAAATTATTAACATTAAAAAAAAAAATAGAAAAGCAAAATAATGTATGACAGATCTGGGCGAAAAAAACAACCGAGAAAATAATATAGGAAAACACAGCTTCATCGTATATGTTAGACATGGGAAGTTCAATTTATTTTCATTACAAATTCAACCGAAATATAATTATAAATAAATAAAAAGATGTTTTTGGAATGGTTGAATAGATCTGTTATAATATATATTGAGGGAAACAATTAAAAGAAAAAAAAAACAAAGGATAGATGCAAAAAAGAAGGAAACAAAGATTTCCATCAAAAAAAAGAAGAAGCAAAGATAATACCTGCATAGACTACACAGATCGGCCTTCTCTCTCTATGATCTACCATCCTCCTTTGCTCTACTCAGATCGGCCGATATACACGGCATCGCCAACCTTGGGGTGTTTGGTGTGCAAAAATAACTCCTAAAAAGCAATTCAAACAAACTGCAGACCATGAACACAGCCATGAAGTCAATAAACCAAAAGCGCTGTTCACGCGAAAACATAATCTCGAGCGTTTAAAGACAGAGACAGAGACAGAGACAGAGACAGAGAAACACACACGGAGAGATGAGAGGTGAGAGATGTAGAGAGGCCTTCCCACAGGGCGATCCGATCTACCATCCCCTTTGCGATACTCAGATCGGCCGATGTAACACCGGAGACGTTGGCAGTTCCAAGAACAGTCATGATCTGATGACAATCAACCACAAGCTGGGAGGCGGAAAAGGTCGAGTTTTAGAGTTTTTTTTTTTTTTATATAGGCAGAGAGACGCAGAAGATCGATGTTTTAAGATTTTTGTGGAAGGTGTGGGAGAGAGAAGCGGAGGCAGTTCTTGAAGAAGATGAATGATGATAAATCTAGAATAAATCTAGGGTTGAAGTTACACGCACATGTAAGCCAGAATGTCACAATATGGGCCCAAATTTTCAAAATTACCAAAAAAGCCATAATGTTATCCGAGCGGTGTATTTGGGTTTTTTTTCTTAAACGGTAAATATATAATAATTACTTTACAGTCTGTTGCTCTACCTTTTAACTTTAATTATCCCATGGCGTCATTTCACATGGTAATTAGTAAATAATGTCATTTCAAATTTTCAACAAACAGAAAAAATAATTATAAAAAACAAAAAAATAAATTACTAAATGTTATTTCAAGTTTCAACTAAATAATATCAAAAAAAAAAAAAAAGGTTTCAACTAAATAATATAAAAGGCCATTTGAATTTCATTCAATTTGAATTTACTTTTATTGTAAGAGCATCCCCATTTGTTTATGCCAAAAAAAAAAGTTCGATTACTTCAATTTACCTTCTAAGAGTCCGAAAGAAAATAAAACAATAGGACTGGCCAACAAAACCACACAACTTTGTAGGTTAATTTTGATCTACATATTACATAGATCGGCCTTCTCTCCCATCTAACCATCCTCCTTTGTTCTATTCAGATTGACTGATCACACCAACAAAGACAAGCAAGCATCATCAATCTTAATACGTTACAAATTCTTAAAGCCCATTTGATAATATTATTTTGTATTTTTTAAAAATACATATAGATAAAAAATATATAAAAAATATTATTTAAATACTAAAAACTATTATTTAAAATATACTACTAGACAGCCCCTTATTTTTTAGATGATGATGTCCTGTGTGTTGCAAAAATATGGTAACAAAAAATAAAAAAGATGATGTTGACTTTAGAGTTAAAGACAGGCGGATGCAGAGCTTGAAGATAGAAGGGTTAAGTGAAAGAGACGTACACGGAATTCTGAAGAGAGAGAAGAAAAGAAAGAGAAAAAGAAAAAGTTGAAATGGGAG
This sequence comes from Quercus robur, assembly GCF_932294415.1. Lineage (NCBI taxonomy): Eukaryota > Viridiplantae > Streptophyta > Magnoliopsida > Fagales > Fagaceae > Quercus > Quercus robur. Next base: position 6,165,414 of record NC_065540.1, read on the forward strand.
GAGACAATGAATCTAAGTTTTCTTTGGAGTGTATGTGCAACATTAGATTTACTCCCGCATATAAATAAATGTTACAATAGTGACACCGTCTGCTATTATTTTTTGCAAATTACATAAATAACCATCGAGATTGTTGTTTATTTTACTTTTTAAAATATTTTGTCTTTTTTTTTTAAATGAAAAGTATATCCTTTTAATGTTTTTTAAAGTTTTAAAATTTAAATTTTATATTTAAAAAAATTGTTTGCATAAGCAGCATTTCTATTCTTTTTTGCTCATTGACGTCAAATTATAACACATAAATAATTGTTCTTCTTTATTGTAAATAAAAAATGGACAAAGAGGTGATCAATGTGGCTTTTTTACAATGAATTTAGGTTTTTCTTGGAGAGTAGGTACAACAATAGATTTACACGCACGTGTAAAAAAAATGTTGCGATACTGACTCAGTCTACCATTACTTTTTTTAAATTACATAAATAACCATCGAGTTGCATTGTTTATTTTACTTTTTAATATATTTTGTCTTTTATGGTCAAATGAAAAGTATATCCTTTTAATGTTTTTTAAAGTTTTAAAATTTTTAATTTTATATTAAAAAAATAAAATTTGTTTGCATCAACAACATTTCTATTATTTTTTGTTCATTGACGTCAAATTGTAACACGCAAATAATTCTTCTTCGTCTTTTGTTAAATAAAAAATGGACAGAAGGGTGATCAATGTGGCTTTTTTACAAAGAATCTAGGTTTTCTTTGGAGAATAGGTACTACATTAGATTTACATGCACATGTAAAAAAAATACTAAAATACTAACTCGGTCTGCCATTACTTTTTTTAAATTACATAAATAACCATCGAGTTGCGAGATTGTTGTTTATTTTACTTTTTAAAATATTTCTTCTTTTTTAGTAAAATGAAAAGTATACCCTTTAATTTTTTTAAAGTTTTAAAATTTGAATTTTATATTAAAAAAATAAACTATTTGCATCAGTAGCATTTCTTTGCTTTTTTGCTGATTAACGTCAAATTGTAACATGTAAATAATAATTCTTCTTCTTTTTGTAAATAAAAAATAGACAGAGGGGTGATCAATGTGGCTTTTTCACAATGAATCTAGGTTTTCTTTGGAGAGTAGGTACAACATTAGATTTACACGCACATGTAAAAAAATCCTGCGATACTAACTCGGTCTGCCATTACTTTTTTTAAATTACATAAATAACAATTGAGTTGCGAGACTGTTGTTTATTTTACTTTTTAAAATATTTTGTCTTTTTGGTAAAAATGAAAAGTATACCCTTTTAATGTTTTTTAAAGTTTTAAAATTTGAAATTTATATTAAAAAAAATTTGTTTGCATCAGCAACATTTCTATTCTTTTTTACTCGTTGACGTCAAATTGTAACACATAAATAATTCTTCTTCTTCTTTTGTAAATAAGAAATGGACAGAAGGGTGATCGACATGGTTTTTTTACAATGAGTCTAGGTTTTCTTTGGAGAGTAGGTACAACATTAGATTTACACGCACATGTAAAAAATGCCGCAATGCTGACACAGTCTGCCATTACTTCTTTTAAACTACATAAATAACCATCGAGTTGCAAGACTGTTGTTTATTCCACTTTTTAAAATATTTTGTCCTTTTTGGTAAAATGAAAAGTATATCCTTTTAATGTTTTTTAAAGTTTTAAAATTGAATTTTATATTAAAAAATAAAATTTGTTTGCATCAGCAGCATTTCTATTCTTTTTTGCTCATTGATGTCAAATTGTAACACTTAAATAATTCTTCTTCTTCTTTTTTGTAAATAAAAAATGGATAGAGGGGTGACCAATGTGGCTTTTTTACAATGAATCTAGGTTTTCTTTGGAGTGTAGGTACAACATTAGATTTACACACACATGTAAAAAAATGTTGCAATATTGACTCGGTCTGCCATTACTTTTTTTAAAGGGATAATTACACTAAACCCACCTGTGGTTTGGGCGAAAAGCATTTTGCCTACTCGTGATTTGAAAAGTATCACTTAACCCACCTGAGGTATGATCCGTTTATTTTTCGTAACCCACCTCTGTTAAAATTAGGGGTAAATGGGTATTTTTGCTCAAATTTTATATCTCTCTCCTCCCAAAACAAAAAATAGCACAAAAACATAAGAGAAACAAGATCAAAAAGTGGTATTGATCTCTCTCTTAATTCACATAAATCTTGAACATGAAGAACATATCCCAAAAAAAAAAACCCAGATCAACCTGCACAAATAATCAAACAATACAATATTGCCCTTCAAAACAGGACTCTTGTTTCCTATATTGCACTGAAGTATACTTCTTTCTTCGATAGTACCAAGCCCCAATGTTGCCTAAGTAAACCCAAATAAACATCATCATTCACAATAATAGTCAAAACCTAGTTCAGGAAACCTCAAAATCTCTTCAATACTCACACGGCAAAGAAGATTTAAATCAAACACATCCTATACCATTTCTATGAATCAAAATGAACAAAATTTTCGAAACCCAATTCAAATAAAACTCAAACTCTTTACAAAAAGTAGCCAATACCAACAAAAAAACATCAAAACCAGAGCTATAAATCAAAATAAAACCCAAGACATGCCGTGACCCGATCCACCGCAATGACATGCCGTTGAGGTATAGGAAACCCTAACAACCCCTCACTTCCTACGACTTCAGCTCCCTTCGTGACTGCACCAAGGACATCTTGAGCGTCGTCGTTGCTCTCCTCTTCGATGTTGGCTACGGAGCCCTCATCGCTGCCACCTTGTACCTCGCTTGGTCTCTCTTCTCCCACCGCTTCTCCTCCTCCGACTACTTCGCTTTCCCCTCTTCTTTCTGCCTTTTTGGCCTCCATACTTTACAACTTGTGGCTTGCCATTAACGCACAAGCTCTTCGTTCTCTACCCACCCTTGATTTTCCTAATCTCCCTAAATCACCATTCTTTAAGCAAGACCATCTTCCCTCGGTGTGGCGCCTCTATAACGAATCCAACCCCGAGACCCACTTCATCAAAGATGGTAAAATTTGGAGAAAATTTTACAAACTCTAACTATGTGGGTGGGTCGCGATAAAAAAAATGCCATTAAAAACCTAAATGCAGATCAATAGTAGTCACACATACCTTCCCTAGCTTCAATGTTGTGAAACTTGTGTTTTCTCCCCCTCCAAACACTCCAAACCACGAAGAATATCACAAGTCTCACTCTCAAAAAGTTTCTAAGTTTTGGGTGTTTTGATTCGTGTTATTTTGTGTTTTGGAATTAAGAGGTGTTTTTGTAACGACTGGGCTTGAGGTGGGTTACAGAGATTGACGGAAACATACTACAGGTGGGTTAAGTGATACTTTTCAAACCACAGGTAGGCAAAGTGATTTTCGCCCAAACCACAAGTAGGTTATGTGTAATTATCCCTTTTTTAAATTACATATATAACCATCGAGTTGCGAGATTGTTGTTTATTTTACTTTTTAAAATATTTTGTCTTTCTTGGTAAAATGAAAAGTATTCTCTTTTAATGTTTTTTAAAGTTTTAAAATTTGAATTTTATATTTTAAAAAAAAATTTGTTTGCATCAGCAGCATTTCTATTCTTTTTTGCTCATTGACGTCAAATTGTAATAGGTAAATAATTCTTCTTTTTTTTTGTAAATAAAAAATGGACAGAGGGGTGATCAATGTGGCTTTTTTTACAATGAATCTAGGTTTTCTTTGGAGAGTAGATACAACATTAGATTTACACACACATGTAAAAAAATGCTGTGATATTGACTTGGTCTGCCATTATTTTTTTAAAATTACATAAATAACCATCGAGTTCCAAGACTATTGTTTATTTTACTTTTTAAAATATTTTGTCATTTTTGGTAAATTGAAAAGTATACACTCTTAATGTTTTTTTTAAAGTTTTAAGATTTGAATTTTATATTAAAAAAAATTAAAATTTGTTTACATCAGCAGCATTTCTATTCTTTTTTGCTCATTGACGTCAAATTGTAACACGTAAATCATTCTTCTTCTTCTTTTTTTGTAAATAAAAAATGGACAAAGGGGTGATCAATGTGGCTTTTTTATTTGGACATGATCTTAATAGCACCCTACTCGCTCTTGGACAACACTCCATACTCTTGGTTTGATCGACCATTTGGAATGGAAATGAGATATAAGAAGCACCAACACACAACTAGTTATTGTGACTCGAAACTCAAGTCTTGAGACTTGTTGACCCAGTATCTTACTAACTAGGTCACCCGAATGTTGGTACACATAAATAATTTGTCCAATAAAAATGTGTCACTTCAATTAGTTACACCACATTACCTAAAATAACATCAAAAACCTTTTAAAAATTAAAACAATTTTCTAAATATAAAAAAACTTCTCATCAAAAAAAAAAAAAAAAAAAAAACTTACACTGGTTTCACCAAGGAGCTTGTCTTATGAAATATTAATTAGTAAATTAATTTTTTATTATTTTTTAGGGTATATTTCCTCAATTTATGTTTAATTTAGGTACAACTTTCTCATTTAAATTTCAACAAATTTTTTTTTTTTTTCAAGAACAAATTTAAATTATATTCAAACCAAAATTCTTTAATTTAGATAAAACTTTATGTGGGGCCAGAAAATTTGTGGTCTCGGCCCACTTTCCATTAAGGCCCAGGGCCCACGCCGAGGAGAATAGTTGCCGAGGACAAGTAGCGAAAGTCCAAAGGGTCTAGAGATGTAGCCGAGGATGACCCTGTCCTCGGCATTCCAAGGCCTAAAAGGGAAGAATGACACGTCATCAAAGGCAACCTCCAAAGCGCTCCCAGAAGAAAAGGCGAGTAGAATGGGACTCTCACGGGGGTACAGTATGGGAGTGGTTCAAGGAAAAGACGTCACCTCTGCATTGAATGCGCCAACAAACGTCCTAGCCACATTGATGGGAAAAGACCCCTGAACAGTGTGGTTTCGGTTATTGCAACTAACAGAAAGTGGGGGGAGGCAGCTGATAGAACAGGCACTTGAGTAGTTACCTACTTGATCAACAGATGAAAGGTCAGGATCAACTGAGAGGGGCTATATAATGTAAGAATTCATGCGCCAAAAAAGGAGGCTGGAGAAAGGGTAACCAAAAGTGAAAGGAATAATTAGAACATGAAGCTCATCGGACGAGGGCCAAGAACTAGAGCCTCCCATGCCGTGCCGAGGAGAAAATCTTCTTGGGCAAGCACGATTCACCCTTATGCAATTACCATGAACATCATGACTAACTACTGTCCAGTGACCAAGGCTTAGCCTTTTAGCCCACTCTCTACAAATTTATTGTTTGGGCCTTTAACGTTCGCACCCAACAAACCAATTTGGGGTCGCTACAAATTGAGTCCTTACACTTTATAATCGGAGTTTTAGTAATTTAAATTCTTCTCTAACTAAATGTACATTATCAAAACACTATAAATCCCTCTTAACCAATAAATCATCCCTATGATTAAATCTCACACAATACACCACATGTTCCATAAAATACACACACACACACACCTATTTTTTCACTTTTTTCCAAGTGACTACTCTCACTAATTAGTAAATTAATTTTTTATTATTTGTTAAGGTGTATTTCCTCAAATTAAGGGATAATAATTAACAAATGTTAAATTTAGGTAAAACCTTATCATTTAAATTTCAACAATTTTAAATTTCATTTAAACTAAAAATCTATTATCAAAATTTTCTAAACTTAAATTCCACCCCACGTTTATTGTTTATTTTCCTCAATTTGCAACTTACATTTTATTAATTAATAATAATAATATTTCATTATATTAGGATTTCAAGCTATATGGCTCTTGACTCGGGGATGAGATTTAACAATAACTTAATTTAGATAAAATTTTATCATCGAAATTTTAGAAATTTAAATTCTACTATAACTAAAAGTCTATTATTAAAACACTATAAATATCTCTTAACAAATAATTCATCCATATAATTAAATCCTACACAATACACCACATATATATATATATATATTTTTTTTTCTGTTTTTTTATTACCCAAAGATGCAACTTACACGTATATTTTAATCTAATGAATTCATCATCATTGTATGAGTAAACATAAGTCTACAAAATCAGGTTTTATGACTCTAAAACTTGATATGAGCAAAACTTATGATGGAGGAGTGAACTATATGGAAGAAATGATGAGGAGACTAGGTTTTAATGAGAATTGGATTAACCTTATGATGATTTATGTGAAATATGTTTCTTATTCCATCTTGGTGAATGGGGAGCCCAAAGGTTTAATTAACCTGACTAGAGGCATTCGTCGAGGGGATCCACTCTCACCTTTCCTCTTTTTACTTTGCATAGAAGGCCTTCACAGTCTAATTTCACAAGCAGATACAAATGGTTCAATCAAAGGCTTCTCACTTGGCACTAAAAGTCCTAGATTAACACATTTACTTTTTGCAGGTGACAATTTACTTTTTTGGCAGGGCCAATACGAATGACTGTCAAAAGGTTCTTGATATCTTAGCAAATTATGAAGCAGTTTTAGATCAACAAGTTAATAGAAATATAACTTTCATTTTCTTCAGCAAGTCCACATTGGAAGCTGCGAAAGTGAATATCATGAAGGCTTTGTGCGTTCCTGAAATCAAGCAATTTGAAACATATCTAGGTTTACCCTCTTTGGTGGGTAGAAGAAAGAAAGCTAGTTTTAATTATATTAAAGAGAGTGTGTGGCAAAAACTACAGGGATGGGAAGAGAAATTACTTTCTCAAGTTGGAAAGGAGATTTTGATTAAAGTGGTTGTCCAAAGCTTACCAACTAGGGATGAACCTAGGATTTCAAGCTAGAGGGGGTCCGAGAGTAAAAAAAAAAAAAAAAAACTCCAAATAGGCATCCGTATAGTATTAATAAATTATAAATACATAACATCATTGTTTCTTAAAATATTAAAATGTAATCATCTACCAACAAAGACAAAAACAAAAACAAAAACAATGTTTTTTTTTTAGTACTAAGCTGGTTAGGATTTAAAAAAAAATAAAATTAGAGCATTTACAATAGTGGTGCAAAAAAATTGAGTTTTCAACACCTCATAAAGCTATTTTATCGTCTCACTTTATAATACACCCAACATTAATTGTTCTTTTTCTTTATCACTTCATTTAAAATAATATAAAAAAAACTCATTAAAATAAAAAAGGAAGAGAGAGAATTTGAGTTTTTTAATTGAAAGAAGAGAGATAATCTTAATCATATATTGTATTTTATTTTTAAAAACTTAATCAGTTTATTGTAGTTGCAAAAAATTGAGCCTTAACTTCTCCAATAACACATGGTTTTTTGGTCGTAAATTTTTTTTTTTTTTTGCTAAAATACAATTACCATTGTAAATGTTTTTTATTGTTTTTATTAAGTTTTTAGGTTGGATAGTTATTAGTTGAGTTATATAGGCTAGCTAGGCTAATTGGGAAAGAGGAGACCTGAGGTTTTGAAAGGCAAGCCCAACTATAAAAATGAAATATATAATAAGTAATATATATATATATATATATGTGTATATATATATATTTGAGCCAAGGAGGTTGTGCTTCCTTGGGAGCCCACCTGAGTCCATCCCTATTACCAACCTATATGATGAGTTGTTTCAAACTTTTAGTGAGTTTATACAATGATATCGAGAGCCTCATCTGCAAATGTCCATGCTCTTATCAGAAAGGTAAAATCCTTTGAGGAATATCAAGTTTGGTTAAAAGATATTCCTGAATATATAATTTCTTTTGTAACCCTTGATGTTCCTTAGTTTCTTGATCAATAAAATTCCTTGACTTGGTTCTTAAAAATAAATAAATAAATAAATGCTCCCAATTGACCTCAAATAAACCCTACAGAAAAGTAAGCTCTTCCAGTAGGGCTTTACTTTTGAATTGTTAAATTCAAGCACAAAGCTTAATGATTCAAAAGAATTGATGGATTAATCCGATAGACATTGTATAATGAAAAGTTAACAACTCACATGAACGATACCCTACAATCTTCTCGGTTGAAAAAGCTTTGTGAATGAACTCATGAAGGCTAACTCGAAGAAAAGCATCAGTTAGTGTTCTCCTAACTCCTAACTCCTAACTCCTAACTCCTAATTATAATAAAAAGCAGCCTTTTGGACTTTGCAATCAGGCCGCCCTAAGCCTAGGCCACTGGCTAGCCCCCTACTAGAGGAAGACCCTAAATTTTAGAGTAAAAATTAATATATTTAAAAAAATTGGAGATATAGGAATTTTTTTTTTTATTTATAATTTTCCTCTACTTTTAAGAAATTTCAAAGAATTGAGTAATGCTAGAGCTAATACAACTTTAAATACAGGGTTCTTACAAATTGAGTAATGCTACAGTTACAAACTATTTTACAAATTGTTGTTGTGGCCAACTTCTTACTGGTTCTCATCTAAGCCCACCGATAACATCACTTTTTTATTTATCTATAATCATTCACCATATTATTAGTTTGTAAATTTTTTTGTAAAAGAATTTGTATCTCTAGAACTTTCCCTTACAAATATATGTGTCACTAATCATAAGAAATAATTCTTATTGAAAATGTTAGAAATATTATTAATTTTACTTTTTTTTTTAAATTTTTTTTATACAAAATAGAATTTCTACTCTAGCATAATCTAAATATATATGTGTGTGAAACTCTTTCCTAGGGACTTGAACTCCGGCTCTTACCCCCACACCGTACAAGCACTTATACTTGTGGAGTGACCACCACGACAAGGGTGCACGGTGATTAATTTTACTTGAAAACTTACAAATTGATGTGACAATTAATATGATATGTGGGCGTCAATAACCTATTAAATGCATTTTTGAATTATTTTTTGTGATTAGTGATACATCTTTGTAAGCCTCATGTTGTAAAATATATAATATCCCGGACATCATTCATTCAAATACTTGTTTATTATCTAATTTCGAAAAAAAAAAATACTTGTTTATTATCTTTTTGAAGTGTCATTAATCACATTCATTTCTGCATTATCTGAAAGTTTTTTTTAGTAAAATTTGTTATAGTTTTAGCATTTTCCCCCCCAAAAAAAGCATATTACAAAATAAAAGGAATAGATTTTTGTTATAAAAAACTTATAATATTAAATATTAGTTAAATATTATTTAAGTGATAATAAAAATGCCACATTTAAATATATCGCTTTAGGGCTTCAAATTTGTTGGGCAGCCCCTTGTTTGCAATGGAGATGGTTTTTATATGGATTCCAAATTAAAGAGTAAGGAGCATTGGAAATGTAAAAAAAATTAGGTAAAATTTCCAATTTTGGCTGGATTTTCTTTTACCTTTTTCACGCTTTTCAAGTTAAAGTCATGTTGTTCATGTTTGTCGAGAGACGCTCTGTTCACAATATTTTCATAATAAATTATAGATGATAAGTTGTTATTGGTTTTAATTTGAATTCATAACTTAAATTACTTTTTTACCCGCCTATAACAACCAATAACAACTTACCACTTAATATTTATTGTAAAAATGTTATGGACATATCATTTCTTTTGTCCTAATACTTGCAAAAAAAAAAAAATTGTATATATAATATATTCGTAATTAAAAAAAAAAACATTATATACTAAACTAACTTATTTTGACCATTCTAAAAAAAATATTGAATACCTTGACTTGATAAACACAAGAATTTGGGTTCAACAAAAATGAAAGTAATGTTGCGTCCACAATGTTTTCACAATAAATTCTACGTGATAAGTTGTTATTGATTCTAATTTGGGTATTATAATAATAACTTAACATAACTTTTTTACCCACAAAAAATAACTTGTCACATAAGATTTATTGTGAGCATGTTGTGGATGTAGCATTACTTCAAAAATAATTATGGCCCCCCAAACATAATACTTAACCCCTTAAAAAAAAAAAAAAAACTTAAATAACAACAAGTATTAACCCAAACTAAAAAAAAAAAAAAAGTATTAACCCAATCAAAAACAAGACTAGGTATAAACAAATCATTCAATAAAAAACCTATTAAAAAACAAATAAAAATAAAAATTCGTAATCATTCAAATTTTTAACTTGTCAACTGATTACATAAAAATAATATACAATTTCATTTTTCCCAAAAAAAAAAAAAGTACCAAGAGAAATATTGTGCTAAAGTTATCATTGACAGTACCGACAACTATGCTCTCTTTCACTTTACAATCTTGCTCTCCTCAATAACTTAGGGCCAGGTTGGTTGAAGATTTCTAGTATCGTTATTTAGTTTTCAGTGTTGGAAAAATACGTGTTTAAGTGTTATAAAAATACGTGTCAGAAGTGTTATTGTTATTTAAATAATGAAAACTGTTATTTAAACACTGGTACCAAACAGCCCCTCAACTTGTAGTTGTAGCAAGTATTATCCGTTTTTTCTCTCTTCATTTTTCTCTTATTTATTATCATTTTATATTCTCATTTTTCATTACTCTCATCTCAGTATTCTCAATTCTCACTTTATCTTTTATCAATTATTTTCTTTTTCTTTTTCACTTTGTTAGTAGAAAGAAATTGTAATCTTTCATGTATTTATATTATTTATTTATTTATTTTGATAACGTTGATATATTCAAGTTGTCTTTTTATTAGATTTTGTATCATTTAAGGTTTTTTTTTTTAGTGATGACCCCATAAAATATTTTTAGAGCTGCCACTGTTTTGAAGTTACGTAGTTTGGTTAAAGCAAATTAGTGGGAGATTAAAGCCATGATTGGTAACTACTTTTGGTTTTTGTTTTCAAAAAGTTATTTTTGAGAATAATAAAACAAAACTTTTATATTGTATTTTTGAAGTTAAAAACTTGTTTGATTAGTTCAAAACAACACAATCCTGAGGGAGCATTTCTTCAGCCTATTAAGTATTAACTAAGTGATGAACCATTTAATTTTTCTAATCGAGAAAACTTTATTTTTATTTTATTTCTTGGAAAAAAGTCAAATACATGTGTGTATACAATCTCACGCCAACCCAATAATAGGTACATGCACATGCTGCCAAAGTAAAACAAGCCTAATACTAACTTCTTCTTCTTCTTTTCTTTTCTTTTTTTTTCTTTTTCTTTTTCTCTTTTTTTTTTTTTTTTTTTTTTTTTTTTTTTTTTTAGAAAGAAGACTTCAAACTTTATTAATAAAATCAGCCATGTTCAGCGAGAAATACAGAATTGAGATGTGGAGGAACATTTTCAGTCCACACTGTAAAACCTCTAACATGTCTAGCATGTTTAGCTAGGTTGTGCGCTACACAATTACCCACACGGCGAACATGGGAGAAAGAAACACTGCTACTGGCCACCAACATGGATTTTGCTGAGCTGAGTACGTGACCATAGTTAGATAGGGACATCTCATCTGAGTTCAAGGTAGTGATTACTTTAACCGAATCGCCTTCTAAGATGAAAGAAGTGAAACCAAGGTCTTGCACAAACGAAATCGCCCTTGCTGCAGCCATGGCTTCAGCTATCTCTGGGGAAAAAGGTATGCTAGTTTGCTCGGACAGAGAGGCTATTGCCTGCCCGTTGCTGTCACGAACAATCACTCCGATGCCTGCTTTCCGTATATCTTTGAATATGGCCCCGTCAAAATTTACCTTGACCGTTCCCACCGGGGGAGGAGACCAGCTGATCTGAGTTGGTACATTGTGCCGGCTCTGTTTTGGGATAACAGAAACAGAGTCGTGGAAAGAGGCTAAAGCTTGTGAGGCTGCTGGTATTACTTGCGACAGCGGATATTCTTTTGATGAAGTTCTTACCTGATTTCGACGGTGCCAAATGGTCCACATAACCGATGCCATAAGCTCTACATTTTTCTGTTCTTCATATGCAAACGTTATCACTTCTTGGACCGATGAGAAAGTTTTTGATTGCCTGAAGGAGAATGAAGGAATGGAATCCCATATCTGTGAGAGCTGGTTACATCCCCATAATGCATGATAAATGTCTTCCACCCCCACTTTGCATAAATCACAAGTATCTTCATTCAATATATGTCGCCATCGCAGGTTGAACTTGACAGGACGGGCATTTTGGCAAACCCTCCACAGGAAGTTGCGGACTTTGGGTGGAACAGATAGACTCCATATCATCTTCCACAAACCCTTATCATTAGTACTAATTAAATACATAGATATTGTATCTTTCAAACACAACCAAAAGCTTAACATGAGATATAATCCCACAGCATAGGTCATAATATCATGGTCTCCACTTCCTATGTAAAACACATTAAAGCTCCCATTTTCTAACACAGTGAATTCGTTTTGCAAATAGAAATTGCAATATGGATTTGAATATCACGAATTCCCTGCAAGCACATATTTTATTCCGATTGTAACCTCTTTTGCCTTTCACTTCGCATGAGAATGTTGGGTTTATGATTTGGTGGCTTACCGAAGGTTTTTGGTGGTGCAAATAGGTTGGAGGAGGGAGAGAGACCAGTGGATTTGGCCGCAGAACTCGTTAGCTGTTCTCAATTTCTTTTGAAAATTGAGATTTGGAAACAATTTTTGTTTTCTTACTATTTTAAGTTACCAAACATGTTTTTTTTTTTTTTTTTTTTTAATCTGGAAATAGAAAATAGTTTTAAAAAAAATTTTGGGGAAAAAGAAAGTTACCAATATAGAGAATAGAGAAGAGAATAGACTAGTCAATCTCCGCTTGGGGATTTTTTTTTTTTTTTGGATGGGAAGGAAGGCCTTTTATTTAATTTTGGGGATCATCCTCAAACCACATCCATAACTAAAGTTACAATTAAATGATGTGCCTTGGGAGAAAAATAATATTTCCATGTTTCGTGGACTTTTGTATATTTTAGTTATATTATATATGGGTGCCACTGGGTAAATAAATGTTTGCTCTTCAACAAAGCAACTACTCTTTGTATGGGCCTCGGTTATGTACTTATGTTGTAAGTTTAGAGTCTATTCTGGCTTTTCACAATAAAAGAGAGGGAAAAAAATTTAAAAAAACGATTGGCCCAATACATCGGCCTGTAACGTAACTGAAGTAATGAAATTGTTATCGTCTTGGCCTCATGGATATGGTCATGGGAATGACAGACTTCAATACAGGCCCACAGTGAGCAGAGTTCCCGTTACCAAAATGTCAATTTGGATCAAGTTGGCCTGGACTGGAGTCACTGGACTGGAAGTTCGAACCAAATTATAAGAGTTCCGGTTTAGCCAACCAGTTGCTGAGCTTATTCTGGGCCTGTACGCCTAATGTACTTTACATTTGGCATTTGACAGGCCCATTACTGATGCTCTTACTAGAACCTTTGAAAAAAAAAAAAAAACACATCTGACAAAATTATACTCCTCTCTATCTTTCAGTTGATTTGAGTTCGCAACACCACAACAGCAAAAGGATTCTCCTCTTTGGTGTGAAATATTAACGAGTCCCTCCACTTTTCCAAATTAAAAACATATAGAATATGACTCTTCGCATGTTATACTTGTTGTATTTATATATGAGAAGGGTTACCACAACATTTTCACAAAAAATCATAAATAGTAAGTTATTATTGGATTTAATTTGAACCAGTCATTGAAATTACTTATTTGCCCATTAGCAACAACCAATAACAACCTACCATTTAAGACTTGTTGTGAAAGAGTTGTGAAAATATACAGTGACGGCTCCAGAAATTTTGTTCAGGGTGATCTTTAGGAAGCATAAATTACACAATTTTATTTCTTTTTAGCCTTTAGGTAATTAGGTTTGATTCAATGTTATTAATTTCATTCCGTTTTGGCCATAACGGTCCGAAAATACTGTGCCAGTAAACAAACTGGAACAGTAACCTACCCTATTCTACTTCGGAAAAAATTTTGGGTCATTCCGGTCTATTTTGGGTGTTTTGGTAAATAGTGGCGGTTTTATAAATATTTCCCAAAGTGATCCTTAAAGAAGCATAAATTACACAATATAGCACACATCCCATAGTTTAATTTGTTTTGTACAATGTAAAGACTAAAAATATGCATCATCCATCCGGCTCAACCCATTGCAAAACTGCTTAACATAGTTTTTTTTTTTTTTTTTTTTTTTTTTTTTTTTTTTTTTTTAATGTGTATTCACTTACTTTTCCATTACCCCAATTCAATGCCACGGCCCCATCCACCCCACACTAAGAGACAAGAGCCGATCAACAATTTCAACACAATTACATATTTTTATATTTACATACACTTGCACAAAAAGACAAAAGATAAGCAATTTATATTGTCAAAAGATAAGTCTAAGTCACAAGACTCACAACACAAGTCAGACTATGAGAGAGAGAGAACTAAAATACCTTGATGTTGCCTGAGGTCAAATTAGTACTTAGTAGCTTTGCCTTTCAGTCTTTTATAAGCTTCCCTTTCCCCCTTTCCCCCTTTCTTTTGTATATTTTAGTTATATATGGAAGGCCCGAAGTTGTGAAATTGTTATCGTCATGGCCTCATGGATATGGTCATGGGAATGATAGACTTCTCTGGTCAATATTGGCCCACAGTGAGCAGAGTTCCTGTTACCAAAATGTCAATTTGGATCAAGTTGGTCTGGACTGGACTCGAAGTTCGAACAAAATTATAAGAGCATTATTAGAACCTTTGAAAAAAAAAAAAAAAAAAACACACTCGAAAAAATTACACTCCTCTCTATCTTTCAGTTGATTTGAGTTTCACAGCACCACAACAGCAAATGATTCTCCTCTTTGGTGTGAAACATTAACGAGCCCTTACATTTTTCTAAATTAAAAACACATAGTATATGACTCTTCGCATGTCATACTTGTTGTTGTTGTTGTTGTTATTTTTTTTTTTTTTTTTTTTTGAGAATCTTGTTGTATTTAAATATGAGAAGTGATACCACAACATTTTCACATAAAATTATAAATAGTAAGTTATTATTGGATCTAATTTGAACTTGTCATTGTAATTACTTAATTGCCCATTAGCAACAACCAATAACAACTACCATTTAAGACTTGTTGTGAAAATATTGTGCTCATAGCATTTCTTATTTAAATATAGATGATTATTGTTAATGAAAAAAAATGAAAGATGGTTATTGGATCCATTCCCTTATATATCAAGATCATGATCATCGTCCATCATATGTCGTTTTCAAGTGCTTATCATACAATTTATTCTAGACTTAAAAAATAAATTAAACAAAGATTCAGTTGTACTGAAAAAAAACTTAAAAAGTTATATACAAGTTAAATAAACTAAAAAAATTCAGATAAATGAGACCTAATTGACCTTTAAATCTACTCATACATTCCTTTCTAGTTGAGGGGGTAGGTCTAGACTCTAGATGGAATCAAAATTCCTTGATAGCATAATTCTAACACTCTCCCTCACATGTGGTCTCAAATTACAAAAATTTTAACACCCCTCACAAAATTCTAACACCCCTTTCACATGTGGATTTAAACTACCTTTTAATAGATGAGGCCTAACACATGGGATTTTAAATGGGATGTAGGGTGAAAAAGACAATGATCGAACTCAAAACCTCTTGTTCAGATATCAAGTTAAATTACTAGTTTTTCCAAAAGTTTAAATTATTACAAAATTGTAAATTTAATCATTTAACCACATAATTTTGACATAAAAACTACTAAACACTATATATCGAAGTGAGATCAGGGCAAAAGAAAGAAAAGAACAAAAACAAAAGAGAAATAGGCATAGACATATTGTCGTGATGAAAGACTTTTTTTTTTTTTTTTGGGGTAGAAAAGGCTTGTAATACAATTAAACTAAAGATTCGTTGGTCATGTTATTGGGGAAAAAGGGAAGAAACAATGGAAACAAATAAAAGGAAAAACTAACAAACTAAACAAATTTTATTAGAAAAAAAAAGAAATTATGATGTGAACAAAATGACACAGTTTTAGTTATATTAGAACCATGCCGTGTAAAACTATATATTTTTGAGTTGAAATGACACTCAGTACTCGTTTGGATACTGAGTCTACGTTTAGTGTTTGCATTTCACTTTTTTTTTTTTTTTTTTTTTTTTTTGAGAAGAGCAAATTATGCTTTTTCAATGGGTCTTGTAAGTACTTTATTTAGTAATTTTTTTCCATTAAAAATGGATTTTACAGCACTTTTTATACATTTAAAAATTATTTTACTAAAGTGTTTCGGTTTTCAGTTTTCAAATGGACCCTTAATGGCCATCTCATTAACAAACATAGATGGAAATGCTTAAATCCAAACGCTATGCAACAACGAGGATGATTCGAACTGTGAAACTTTTTGAAAAGGTAGAAGATGTCTCATCACCATAAATTATACTATGATTTCGATGTATATACCATCTCTCTCAGAATAGGTGTGCCTCATAGATGTAAGAGATTCACCTAGTGTAAAAGATGTGTATATTCTTGAAATAGGGTATGCCACCTCCATGAAAACCCCCTCTCACACATGTGAACACAAAATACTTTTGAGTTGTGTTAGGATCACCAAAAATTACACAATTTTGTGACACAATTCACCACGTGGCGAGTTATAACTGATAAAGGAGTGTCTGTGGGTTACGTGAGGATACACTTTCACCAACTACAACTCACTACATGGTGAATTGTGGCATAAAATTATGCCATTTTTTGTGTCCCAGCATTTTCCAATACTTTTTGGTGGGGGTGGTAGGTTGAACCCATCTCTGACACGGTAAACATGATGGTGGTACTATTTGGTTAGAAGTCCATTGACATTTGGCAATCTTCCACATTCATGTGAGAGCCTAATTAATTCGGTGCGGATAAATTTTTTAAAATAAAAATAGTATAAAATTCAAGTACATGAGAGCTTCTTTATTTTATTTTATTTTATTATAAATTTTTTTAAGAGTTTCAATCTATAACGTTCACTCTTGATAATAACTCTTTGTCATCATATCAGAATGTCAATTGATTTTTTATGTTAGTGAGGATAGAACCCAAATCTCTTATTCAACCATAAAATTTTTTACCAATTAAACTAACTGAAACTCACTGCATAAAAACTGCTTTGATGGACATGGATGGGGCCATTTTCCATTTTTTTAGTGCTCATTTTTCTTGGTTCCATACCAATCATAATATTAATGGTGTGGAATATATACGCGTTTCATTCAATTTTATTGGTACATTATAGATTTAATTAAATAAAAAATTCAAACCAAAAGATTAATTATATATTATTTTACTTATTTCTTTTATTATATTTCAATTTGATAACTCGTTATTTTAAAATAATTTATAAGATATAATAAAAAAAACCAATTAAATAATAATATATTTAGTTACACTGTCTTTTTTTAATTTTTTTTGTATAGCAATTTTCCTTACTTTTCATTTCAGTACTCTAAGTTTGCATTTTGTTATTTCAGTCCTCTAAGTTTCAAACATCTCAATCCAATCCTTCGTTTTAACACATCATCCATATCTATTATTAACCAAGAGGTGCTACGTTCATTACATTTTCACAACAAATTATAGGTGGTTAGTTGTTATTGGTTATAATTTAAACATACCACTAAAATTACTTTTGTATTCTACCAATAACAACTTGTAACAACCTGCCATATAAGATTTGTTGTGAAAATATTGTGGATATAGCATTTCTCATTGTTAACCTGCGCAAGACAACGCTGTTTTATCCATAATTTACTGTTTAATATTTATTTCGTAATGTAAAAAAAAACCCAAAAATTAAAAAAAAAAAACCCAATTACTCCCACAAATCTCACCTTCAGGTTTCTTTTCTTCTAATTTCAATGTAACTTTAATATCTTGAAGTATTATCACACTTGCATCTTAGCTATCTTGATAAATTCTATTTCTGCTTAGTTTGGTTTTGGTTACTTTTGAATAGTTGTATTCTTTTTCTTAACTTTCTACAAATTTCTCTTGAATGTAGTCAGTGGGTTTTACTACGGTTCCTTTGTTTGTCATTGCTGCAGTCTGGTTTCTACCTTTTGGATTGTGCTTATGTCTTATTTCTCTCCGTTGTTTCTGTTGCAAAGGGGAGGCTTATGGTTATTCCAAAATAGCTTATGTTCTTTCTCTTATTTTCCTCATAATTTTCATGATAACAACTCTCTCTCTCTCTCTCTCTCTCTCTCTCTCTCTCTCTCTCTCTCTCTCTCTCTCTCTCTCTCTCTCTCTCTCTCTCTCTCTCTCAGAGGTTGGTGTTAAGTTGAACTTTTAAACCCAAAAATTAACTAACCCCAGATTGAGAGATCAAGAGGGAGAAGGAGACAGAGAGACTAAGGCCGAGTACACCTCCTGGAGCAGAGTAGAGTCATCGAGAAACCTTGGAGCCAAGCCACCGAAAACACCTCTCAATCTCCTTCTCCCTCTTGGTCTCTCACTCTCATTCTTACTCTCGATCTCTCTTTCTCTCTCTTTCCCCCTCTTAGTCTCTCTCTTTTCTCCCTCTCAATCTCTTACTTATTAGGTTAGGCTAGAGATTTTTGTGTTCTTCAAATGAGGTGAGTGGGGCAATTGGGGTTATTTTAATTTCTAGGTTTTTTTTTAATTAACATTTAAAAAAAAATATTAAGTATTAAATTATGGCCAAAACGACATCATTTTCGTCAGGTTAATGATAGATATGGGTGGTGAGTTAGTGGAGGATTGAATTGAGGAGGCTTAAAACTTAGAGGATTGAAATAACATAATGCAAACTTAGATGACTAAAATGAAAAGTTGTGAAACTTTTTTTTAGAGAGTTTCAATCTATAACATGTTTTTTGAGAGGGTGAGTTTTGCATTTTGAAAGAGTTTCAAATCTTCATGGATATGGGTTAAAGGGTGAGTTTTGCAATTTGGCCAAAACATTATTTATTGTCTCTCATAATATTATAATTTTAAATGATTTATTTTTTCTTTATTTGAAATTTGTATACGTCCCTCTTATATATGACATTAAAATCCGATCATCCATATTATAGAAACATTCATGGAACAAAGAAAAAAAATTACGAAATCTATAAAAAAAAATTAAAGATATAAATGTTTAATATCAATAGT
This sequence comes from Quercus robur, assembly GCF_932294415.1. NCBI lineage: Eukaryota > Viridiplantae > Streptophyta > Magnoliopsida > Fagales > Fagaceae > Quercus > Quercus robur. The sequence continues at coordinate 6,184,502 of NC_065540.1, forward strand.
AAAACATAAAACTAAAAAAAAATAAAAATTTTATTTTGATAGTTTTTTTGTCTTATATAATGACAAACATTGGCTTAATAAAAAAAAAAAATATAGTAGCTAAGAGTATTATAATTTAGTCAAAATTTCAGTATTTTTATACATGCATAATATGAGAAACATTTTGGTACTATATTTATTTATTTTTTAAAAATTTGTATCCTTTTCAAATTAATTTTATCTTTCGATGACAAAGTTTTTCTAAAATATGTATTTTTTTTTTAGAGAGAGTTTTAATTTATGGCGTTCGCTCCTGATAATTGCTCTTTAACATCAGACCAAGACACCAATTAGTTTTTGGTGTAGGTAGGGATTGAATCTCAGATATCTTATATAATCATCACAGACTTTACTAGTTGAGCTAATTGAATCCACTCTAAAATATGTACTTAGGTACCATAAGTATATGTATTTTTCTAATTATGCTTTGTTTTGATGTTTACATGTGGAGTTTATATATAAAAAATAGTTAGATATTTGAAGAGGTTAAGATACTCTTGTTTATCAATATATATAAATTTTCCAGTGTTTATTTTTATTAATACATTCTGCAAAATCCACAATCTAAACGTATTACTATACGGTAATTTCGCTATATGTAAACTTTAGCCATTTCTCTCCCAACTCCAAGTCCCATCGAATTTTCGTTCTCATGTTCACTTATGGAAAGCCGAACACAAGAAACGTGTACCTAATTTTCCTTTAAGCTATCATTTTAAGACACCCCTCTGTTTTCTAGAATGTTATATATAGTTACCCAAATCCCAGTGTCAACGCAAATTAAACTGGCCATTAATTGGGTTGTGAAACATGAAGACTCAAAGCAAATCCATATTCATTTCCAATTTGCTAATTGTTGTGATTCTTTGCTCAACAACAACATCAATCACACAGATTCACAGTTCAAGAAGTTGGTAAGCAACATACGCACGAATATGTATTTATTTTGTAGTGAATTGCATTGATTAGTGCCATTAAAACACATATCAATATTCATAATATAAACTGTATATATATGGAGCAGAGGATGAGAGGGAGTTTGATTACGTCGAAGGAAGCAAAAAGGGAGTGGAATATTGGGGTGAGCTTAAGGAGGAATGGTCCACGTGTAAAGATGGAAGCATGCAATCCCCCATTGATATATCGATTCTGGAGGTAGGAATAATTCCAACGTTACTGAATCTAAAGAGGAATTTCCAGCCTGGTAATGCTACTGTCAAGAATCGAGGCCAGATATTATGGTAAGGAAGTCACACTCTTCATATATATAAGAGTATATAATCGCAACTCTTCATGTGTTACCATTTTGCTTATAAATCAATAACCTCTTAGTCAAATTATAATTTCTTCTCGTTTTAATGGGGAATTGTAGAGTTGCACCAAAATTAAGGGTTTGGTGAGTTTATGAACTCTTCTATTAATTTGGGGGCACAAAAACAAAACTTATAGCACTCATATCAGTAAGTGCGTAGTATAAAGGGGAAGCGTAGAGTTTCACCAAAATTAAGGGGTTGGTGAAGTTTTGAATTCTTCTATTAATTTGGGGGGACAAAAACAAAACTTAGAGCACTCATATTAGTAGGTGCATGGTACAAAAATGTAAAATTTACACAATTTTCCCTAAAATTAACTCACATTAATTAGTTTGTTTATAGTTGTATAAATATACAAAAGAGTTACGGTAACTGTGTAAATATACACTGTTATTGTAGTTGTGTATCCATTATTTAATTTTTTTTTTCTCTCTTCTTACCAAACTCCTCTTTTTTGGTCTCTTTCCATTTTTTTTTCTCTTTTTGTACAAGACTCCTCTTCTCTCTTGTTTCTTTACTCCTCTCTCTCTCTCTCTCTCTCTCTCTCTCTCTATGTACAAGACTCCTCTTCTCCCTTTGTCTTTTTTCCCTTAATCTTCGTTTTACCTTCCTCGGTTCTTCCTCTTCCCCTTCATTCTAGACCAACACCCTAAACCAACCACAAAAACACTACCTAACTCAGCCAAAAAAACCCAAACAAATGGGTCACATAGTTGATCAACCACAAGATCAAAATATCAACAATTCAAAGGAATCCATAACTCCTTAATCTTACTTGGTGGGTTGCTAATCTATGGGTTTAAAATTTCCTGGTGGGTTGATGAACCAATTTTTTCAAATGATTGGTGGGTTGATGGAAGCTGGTTGCTTGATGAAGGATGGGTTGATGATGGTTACTTGATGATGGGTGTGGGTTGATTCGTTGATGGTGGTCGGTTGCTTGGTGATTTTGGGTTGTGTTGGGTCTTTGAGAGAGAGGGAACAAGTTAGAGGATTCTAGGGAGAGGGAGAGAAAGTGTGAAGGAAAAACAGGGAGCGAGAGGCTTCTAGAGAGAAGGAGAGAGGTGAAGAAAATAATAAAAAAATGGAGAAGAATTAATATTTTATTGAAACAAATTTTTAGAATAAAATTTGATGTAAGTTTCTTTTTAAAAGTGGTTGTGTAAAATGGAAAAAAGTATGTTTTTTTTTTTTTTTGGTAAAATAGACAAAAATTTTTAGAAGAGCTAATGCAAATGCTCTTAATATGATATCAAGATTATGTTAATTGCCAAAAGCCTTATAATATATTCAACTAAAAAAAATGAAAAAGATATTCATTAATGTTGACATAAAAAAAAGGGTTGTATTTATTGCTTCTCTATAGTAGCCAGGTATATATAGTGGCGTTGCTTCATTTATTCTATCAATTGCAATGTTGGTTTAACAAGTAGTAGACTTTAGCAATTAAAGTTCTTGTTTACAAAATATATATACTAAAAATACTATGGTAATGAATGCAGCTGAAGTGGGCCAGTGGTGCCGCCGGTTCAATAGAGATCAACGGCATAGTTTATTATCTACAACAATGCCACTGGCATTCACCTTCCGAGCATTCCATCAATGGCATAAGGTTTCTCTCTCCTTCTATTTGAAATGAAAAGAATTTTAATATTTGAAACCCAATACATTTCATGATTTATATCAAATTGTAGTATTACATTATTTAAAATTTTAGATATATAACGTCACTTTTTAGATTCAGAAAATATAATCTTAATTAATTATGAAATTGATTAGCTCTTCTTTCTCGGCTCTCTTTCTTTTTAAGGTATGAATTGGAGTTGCACATGGTTCACATGAGCCCAGACATCAAAGTCAAAGACAAAGTTGTTGTTGTTGGGGGTCCTCTACAACATTGGTCAGCCCGATCCATTCCTTGCCCAGGTGGAAGATTGGTGATTATTGATTCCTTCATGATACTTTTTTGTTGCTAAAACCTATACTTTTTTTTTTCTCTACAATTCTTCAAAACTATTTTAGAAAATTACATTTTAAAACTAGCTCATGGCTATAACAAATTAAATCTTGAAATTTCAAAAAGTAACACATATAGATTGAAGGTTTAATTTGTTCTTTTAAAAATGTTGAGTTTAATTAGTCACACCCCTTAAATCACAAGGTCTAAAACATAATTTTTTATTCTTTGGTAATTCGATAATTAGAGGGGAGGGAGAAATTTAAACTTTAAACGTCTATATTGAAAATACTTAAAAATATCAATTGAACTACAAATTAAGTTTCTAATGTAAATATTAAATTTTAATGAAAACAAAATTTAATTTCAAATCTCTCATATGATGTTAAGAGATTATATTTGTAACCTATTTAACATGTAGGAGTTCGATTGGTAGCCCATTGGTACCAACACCGGCGGTGTTTAGAATTTGAGTCTCACTTCTCTTTTCTTGCTTCTTATCTAGCAAGAAAAAAAAAAGGTATTTTGCATATAAGCCAAACAGAAGGAATTGCTTTTCCATCATAAATAGTAAAATTGCTAACAAATTACACACTATTTTTCCTCTCACACTCAATAACCCCACATCAGTTAGAATGGCCTTTTTATACAGTAAATAAATAATCAAAATTCAATTTCAGTTTATCGAGGATATAGTGTCTATATCTGATACAAAGGAAGAGAGAAACGTGAGCTTGATTAATCCGACAAAAATTCAGACGGACGGCGACATTAGTTCTTGTTACGCATATGTGGGCTCACTCACTGTTCCTCCATGTTCTGAAGGTGTCCTTTGGATTGGATCATTGATAAAAGGGTCAATTTTCATTTATGCTAATATTTTTTATTTTATTTTAAAAATTTTCCTGGTATATTTTTCAAGGTACAGATTAGATTCTTACGTAAAATCACATTGCCCTCAGGTAAGTACAGTCTCGGGGGAACAAGTTCATGCACTTAGAGTAGTGGTCCCATGATTTTGAAATCCAAACTGGACCATATGATCCGGTTAATCAAAAACGGCCTCTTATGATGGTTTTTTAAATCCCAAAACCTGCTCTACACAAAAAACACAATGCACTGTGCGAACCACCCGGATTTGAGAACCATGGACGATCCATGATGTAAGTCGCAGTTTTAATTAACTCATAACTCATATTAACTTAGGTTCTAATTAACTTAATTGATAATATTTTGATATTGTTTCTTGATAATATTAATTTAATATTGAATAAGAAATTAGAAATTGAATTCAATTTATATCAAAAATCAATTGACATATTGACTTTTTTTTTTTTTGATAATCAATTGACCTATTGACTTGACAATAAATAACAACAGATGTTATAAATTCAAATTATATATTAAAAAAATTGACATGTGGAACCTGAATTCTATGTATAAAATTGTACAGTAGTGTAATTCAAAGTATATGTGTGATGGACAAATAAACTATGGTGGGCCTAGAGCCCAATGGGCTTGTACACTAATACTGGTTAACCAATTGTGATTTAACATAATTGCAGTATGCGGAGATGAATGCCAGACCAATGCAGCCACTCCATGCTCGAAAAATCCAACTTAACATTGCAAAACCCTGGAACTTAAAGGAGCATGTTTGGTATACTGAATGAGAATTATTATATGAATAAAAATATTTATTATTATGAATAAAATGTATTGTAATGATTTTTTTTTTTTTTTAAGAAAAAAATGTATTGTAATGAAATAATTAAGCATATTCATAAGTTTGATTGTAAGTTCTAACATTAGAATAAAACTTAAGATATAATGTCGGAAATATCTTACTTATACAATTATGTTTTCTAAGTATAATATTTTTTTAAATTTGAAAGAGAGATTAGTTTTTTTTTTTTTTTTTTTATGATTTTTTTAAAATTTTCAAAATTGCTATGTGCATATTAGAAAGTTTGTTTATTTGAAAATAAATTAATTTTAGAAATTATTACTGTGAGGCCCAATAATTTATGGGCCAGGCCCACTTACTCATGGGGAGTCCAAAGGCCCAAGCCAAAGAAGGCTATGGCCCAAGCTCAATAATATAAAGCACAAAATGGCCCGGAGATGCAGCCGAGGACAGTTCAGTCCTCGGCAGACCCAAAGTTCCACCGAGAAGAGGGGAAAAAACGGTATAGGAACAAACTTGAAGGAAAATCTAAAATATCTAGGGAAAGATACCCTTACTACCCTTCCCATACAAGACTCTGTACCTAACAGAGCCGGATTCTTCGGCTTTTTCAACCACCCCCAATGACTTTGGGTTTGGACTGACGGGACAAGTATCAGTGTTGGAAAGGTCGACCCTACACGTGGACGAAGGACAGCGAATGCAGGCTAGTATAAAAGAAAAAGTAAGTAATCTGGATAAGGGGGCTGGGAAAAATGGCCAAAAATCAGGGCCTCCCATCCCACCTCCAGGAGAAAGACTCCAGGGGTGAAAACACCTTAATGATGTATGCACACCACAAAAAACCCACCGCCGGGTAACCAAGGCCTAGCCTTTCAAACCCACGCTCTACAAATGATATTGTCTGGGCCTTTTCACGTGCAAACCCAACACTGTTGTGGTTCGTTGCGAATCGTGTCCTTACAATTACATATACTAAGTGTAAGAACCAAGTGCAAGACTTCTGGACCTTAGGTCACTTGGGCTCACAATTTATTTGTAGTGGGCCTAAGTATTTCCTACAATGGGTCGTTCTCGGCAGAGAGACTCAAAGTAACACTCAGTTGATACCCTCTCCTTGACTGTTTTCTCTCAATTTTTCTGAACCCCTTCTTCTTCCAACTTTCTTCTATTTATAGCTTAGGTTAGTGGGGAGATTATGATTACAGCCACCGTTAGTGCTACTGGAGGTCCAATATTATCTGATTAAAGTGGGTGTTTAGGTGAAAGGGCGGTGCAGCATTTACGATCTTGGAACTTGGCTCCATCTTGACCGACTATGTTCGGCAACTCAGTTCCCTGGGAATATCACAATTTCCCGGGCACAGCTCGCATATTTGACCGGGAACGTTTGTCCGATCACCTCTCGGAATTCAACACCCTACGCTTGTTCGCACATGAAGGAAGCTCCAAGAAGGGCGCAGGACAACCGGACTTTTCTGCTGGACCTTTGCCCAAGGCTGGTATGGGCCTCGGCCCGGGGCCTGCGTGGGATTGGGCCCAGGGCCTGTATGGGACAGGGCCCAGGGCCTGTGTGGGCCTGGGATCTCGGTGCCGTACAATAGCCCCCCCTTGATTCATACTCGGTCACCGAGAAGAATCAAGGAGCTGTTTGGGCCTCTTGACCTCGGGAACCTTCTTGTCTGGGACTTATGACTGTTACTTTTTACTAATATTCTCAAAAGACGCGCCGTCTCGCGGCGCCAGATGCAGTCGTCATTATTGCCTGACGGTTCGTGGACCGAAGTGGCGCACGAATCGGTTACGTTTGGCAGTCGCTGGGTCGCTCGTAAATTGTGCCCATTTATTGCTTGAATAAATGTTTCTTCTCCCCCCACTTCTTTTTGGCTTTATAAATAGTCCCTCTCTGAACACCATTCCATTTTTCCTTCGCCTCTGATCTTTAGTGCTTACTCTTTGCCGACCACATTTCTGTGCGCTTGCTTGCTCAGCGTTCTTTTCCTCCTTAGAACCCAAAGTAAGTCTTTCTTCCCCTTCCTGTTCCTTCAGCTTTGTTTCTTTGAGTTCACTCTTGTAGTTTTAGGTTTTATAGATGGGCTACTCTTACCTTCTAGAATCCCCGGCTGCTTTGGCCACCTTTAGGAGTAAATTTAGTATTCCCAATGACGTGGACGTGGCTTACTGCCATGAGAGTGATATGGAACTCCACCGAGGGCAGGGTACAGCCTTCTTTCCTTTGATGTCCATTTTAGAAGGTGGGGTTAGGTTCCCCGTAGATCCCCTCTTGATAAGCACACTCACTTACTATGGGCTGTGCCCCGACCAGCTTCCCCCCAATTTTTACCGGGTAGTTAGTTGTGTTAGCAAGTTGAACCATACCTTTAACTTACAGTTAGACCACCATGATATTAACCAAATGTACAGCCTCTGTGGGAGCAAATCCACCAATTATTACTTAAAGACAAGGGATGCTCGGGTACGGCTGATATCGTGCCTACCCGACTCGAACAGGAACTCCGCTGGGGAGTTCGTCAGGGTGCGCGGCAATTGGTTTGCCGGGGAGATCCCTTGCCCCCTTACACGGTGTGAAGTGGGTTCGTACCATCTCCTTCATATAATTGTTTTCCACCGCCTCTTCCTTTCTTCTTATTGGAGTAAAAAATTTTTTATTGTTTAAGGCTAATGCGTCACCTGTTCTTTTACAGACGGCAAAGTGTTTGTTCAGGACCTCAGAGCCGTCCACACCAGGGATTTAAACTTCGTCCTTCGTTCCGAGATCTACATGCATTGGGACGGGCAACTCCGGGCCTCACACCTGATCCTCGGAGTGGAGCCGGTTTATTCTACTTGGCAGCCTTTCAAGCAGGCGCTGATAGTTGACAGCCCCCTGCTATCGTACATAGACGTCCGGTACGTGAATTTTTTGCCGCCGAAGCTTACAACCGGGGAAGCGAGGGAATTTGGTCGGCGGTTCACTGCCGCGGACGAACTAGTTCCCCTGCGAGACGATTCCGCGGAACGGGTATCTCAGCGCCTTAGAGAGAGAGCTCACGAAGCCATACAGCAAGGGGACCAAGCCCAAGAGCAGCCCCATCCCGAGGATCCACCCGCCGAGCCTCAACAGCAAGTGATAGAAGCGGCTAACTTGCTAGCTGAAGCGATCCAACCCGGTGCAAGAATGGTGGCAAGGAGAGTCATGACCCTTGACCGGTTCGTGCCTGGTGCCCGGCCGCCCAACCAGCCCCCGCCTACTCAGGGTCGGGGTCCAGTGTCTCAGCCTCCTCCCCCTCCGCAGTCCGGACGGGCCCGTAAGAAGCAGAAAGTAACCGAGCAACCTTCCACGGGCCCGGGGGATGCCGCAGTCCAGACTCCTCCCCGACCAACAGGTGGAATCGTTATCCGCGAGCCGCCAACCGAAGCTGGCACGGGGGGCACGTCCTCCTCCCAAGTGGCTCCAGCGTGGGAGCCAAAGTTCCTTCTGGACGGCAAGCCATTGCCCTCAACCGCATCTGTTCGGATGTGGGATAAGGGCGAGGGCGGCCGTATTGCCCAAACTTTGGCTGAAGCTCTCCAACTTCCCAAGGACGTGCACGCTTTCGATGATGGGTCCAAGGAGTCTGTGGGGCGCCGGTTAGAGTGGCACGCCATTGCGGTAATTCTTTTGTCTATTTACTCCATATAGATTTCCTTTTGTTTCTTTGCTAACCTCCGTGCTTGCTAGGCCGCTCAACTGGCTCACATTGTGGCTGCCCGGGCACGGGAACTTGATGAGGAAAACGAGCGCGAGAAGGGGGCGCGGGAGTCAGCAGTAAAAACGGCTAAGGAAAAGCTGAAAATTGCTGAGGCTGCTGAGAAGAAGGCTGCTGCTGCGGAGAAGTTCCGGGCATTGGCCGAAAAAAGGAATACAGAGCTCCTGACCAAGCAAAATGAGATGGAACTCAAACTAGCCGAAGCCCTCAGCCTTAACACTTCCAATGCCGAGAAGATAGCCGATCTCAGGGCAGGCTTGGCGGCCGCGGAACAAAAGTGGTATGACGTAGGTTTTGCCGACGCCGAGAATTCCGCAGAGCCGGTGGTGGCTCGGGCTCGGCATATGGGTTTCGAGGCCGGTTGGTTTGCCGCTCTTCAGGCAATGGGAGTTCCTGAAGATTCGCCGCTGAGAGACCCCGGCCAGATTCCATTTCCGAACCCTGTACCTGCTGTCCAGGACGCCCCGGTTGCTTTTGACGAGGAGGAGACGGCCAGTATGAGGGAGTTGGTTGAGCAAATCGATTCTCACGCCGAGCCCGAGGAAATGGAGACCACGAGCATACCTACTGTGCAGGAGCTTCTTGGTGAGGGCCAGCCTTTTCCCCTGACCGTCCAGCAGGAAGTGCCACCGCCGACCCAACCTCCCAGCTGATTTTACTTTTACTTATTAGCTTATTTTTATTTTATTTTTATTTGCCTATGTCATCGGGATGTGGTGATTGAACAATTGTTTTTACTTATTGGTTTTATTTGCCCACGTTACCGGGATGTGGTGATCGAACAATTGCTTTAACTTATCGGTTTTATTTGCCCATGTCACCGGGATGTGGTGATTGAACAATTGCTTTAACTTATCGGTTTTATTTGCCCATGTCACCGGGATGTGATGATTGAACAATTGCTTTAACTTATCGGTTTTATTTGCCCATGTCACCGGGATGTGGTGATTGAACAATTGCTTTTACTTGTTTAATTAGTAGTCCGTTTTCTTTTTCCATTTCAATTGGTTAAATGAATTTATATCTGTTTGTGTTTTGCTTGAATTATACCAGTGCTATGGCCGCTTAATAGAATGGTACCCCCGAAAACCTGTTGTGCGGCGCTGTGGGTAATTTGAGAGCGCTATTGGACTTAGTATTTGTAAAAGGGTTAGGTTTTTATCAGGTTTTGGTTTAACCGAGAATTGTGTTTTCGTCCTTCGAGTATTTGTTTGCAAAGTTTCTACTTGTCCGGATATTTGATTTTAACCGAGAATCAAGTTTCTGTCCTTATAGATTTACTTGTAAGGTTCTCACCTGCTCGGCGATATTGATCGAGCCGAGGGTCAGGTTTCTGTCCTTAAGATTTATTTGTAAGGTTTTCACCTGCTCGGCGATATGAGCCGAGGGTCAGGTTTCTGTCCTTAGGATTTATTTCTAAGATTTTCACCTGCTCGGCGATATGAGCCGAGGGTCAGGTTTCTGCCCTTAAGATTTATTTGTAAGGTTTTCACCTGCTCGGCGATATTGATCGAGCCGAGGGTCAGGTTTCTGTCCTTAAGATTTATTTGTAAGGTTTTCACCTGTCCGGCGATATTGATCGAGCCGGGGGTCAGGTTTCTGTCCTTAGGATTTATTTCTAAGGTTTTCACCTGCTCGGCGATATGAGCCGAGGGTCAGGTTTCTGCCCTTAAGATTTATTTGTAAGGTTTTCACCTGCTCGGCGATATTGATCAAGCCGAGGGTCAGGTTTCTGTCCTTAAGATTTATTTGTAAGGTTTTCACCTGCCCGGCGATATTGATCGAGCCGGGGGTCAGGTTTCTGTCCTTAAGATTTATTTGTAAGGTTTTCACCTGCTCGGCGATATTGATCGAGCCGAGGGTCAGGTTTCTGTCCTTAAGATTTATTTGTAAGGTTTTCACCTGTTCGGCGATATTGATCGAGCCGAGGGTCAGGTTTCTGTCCTTAGGATTTATTGGCGATTCTCTTGGTGTGCGGTTACAGGGTCAAAAACAGCATAGACAAAAAAGTTCATCATGCTCTTAATCTTAATAGAATACAAGTTTTGGCTTACATCGACGATTACGCGTAGAATTTCTTCAGGTTGTTGGCGTTCCATGGTCGGGGGAGCGGTCTCTCGTCCAGGTCTTCCAAGTAGTAGGCCCCTGCACCTGCGATGGCTGTGACTCTGTATGGTCCCTCCCAACTCTGAGCAAGCTTCCCTGCAGCCATGTCCCGCATGTTCCCCACTACCCTTCTTAACACTAATTCCCCGGCACTGAATTCCCTGGCCTTTACATTTCGGTTGTACCTTTGGGCCAGCTTCTGCTGATACTCGGCAAGACGTACGGTCGCGGCCTCCCTGCATTCTTCTAGCCAATCCAAATGCTCCATCATCAGGTCGGCGTTCTGTACGGGGTCAAACTCGGCGGCCCGTGCACTGCATAAGCTCACCTCGGTTGGTATCACTGCTTCTGCTCCGTATGCCAGAGAAAACGGGGTTTCCCCCGTGGATCTCCTGGGGGTCGTGCGGTAGGCCCATAAAACACTGGGTAGTTCTTCTGCCCATCTTCCTTTCACTCCGTCCAACCTTCTCTTGAGCCCGTTCAAAATAGTCTTGTTTACTGCTTCAGCTTGGCCGTTGCTCTGGGGGTATGCCAGGGTTGAATACTTGTTCTTGATGCCGAACTCGCTGCAAAAGGTCCGAAAAGCCTTGCTGTCGAACTGTAGCCCATTGTCTGTTACTAGCGAATTCGGCACCCCAAACCTTGTAACTATGTTTTTCCACACAAATTTTTTCACGTCAGTATCCCGGATATTGGCCAAGGCTTCAGCTTCAGCCCACTTTGTGAAGTAATCTACAGCCACCAATAAAAATCGGCGGTTCCCCGTTGCTCGGGGGAATGGCCCGAGGATGTCAAGCCCCCATTGTGCAAATGGCCACGGGCTGCTGACAGGATTTAGACGTCCTGCCGGCTGATGGATCATTGGGGCGTGCTTTTGACATTGTTCGCAACTCCGAACGTATTCGGCGGCGTCCTTCTGCATCTGTGGCCACCAAAACCCCTGCGTCATTGCTCTGTGTGCTAAAGATCGTCCCCCAGCATGCCCGCCGCACACTCCTTCATGCAGCTCGGTTAGAAGCTCCTTGACTCTTTCAGGATGCAGGCACAAGAGGTAAGGGCCCGCGAAGGACCTTCTGTACAACTTTCGGTCCGAAGACAACCAGTACCTGGGAGCCATTCGTCGAATCTTGTTGGCCTCGGCCTCATCCTCTGGATTTGCATTTGTGTA